>NC_041405.2:35608382-35725882 GCF_900747795.2 Erpetoichthys calabaricus
GGGGTGTGAAACAAAGTTTATCACATAACACTTGTTATAACCCACTTCACTGACTAATAGGAACTGTATATTCTTGGGTGTTTTGTTTATGATTTGCTTGTTTTGACACTTTTTGACAGTAAACCATGCCAGCCTAAATATTACCTTTGGCTGTGTTCCCAAATATTTTTTTTTTTTGCTGTTGTTTATGCTCGCATGTTAGCTTGGGCTGGACTAGGCTGGGCCTTAAATGTATTTACTACTGTACTTTATATACAAATTCTGGAAATTTTCCATCTGCAGCAGGAAATAAACACAGTGTTTTTCTATCTAAATCATGTAATTATGAGCAAAACATTTATTATTTGCCTCTAGTCAGACATCATTTTTCATTTTTCTGCAATTAGCAATTAAACATGTTTTTGTATATAAAAGACGCAAACACACATTACTGAAATCAACATTAGAAAAATGACACGATCCTTTAAAATGGCAAATGCATCTAAAGCTCTGTTTTTGATTCTGTTTCGTCTTTCTCAGAGGCTTCATCTAATTCCTGGAAGAGAAAACAGAAAATGCAGAATTAGACATATGAGTAATTCAAAGAATCTGTTGTTTTTCCTTTAAGAGTTTATATGAATACAGTAACAATGAACACTATCAAGCAAATGAGCAGAAAGTGTTACAATATTGAAATCCAATTTAAGTGCAGCATCAAAACCACTCGTAACCCATTTATGTCTTGTCAGTCAAAGATGTTGAAACATCTAGAATATTAACAGAGGCCTGACATGCTTAAGGGCAATATTAATAAGTTCTTACCAAAAGCTAAGGAAGCGATGAAGAGTATGTCACAAGGAATATTCATTTTTTGTAACTTTAAATAGCATAGAATAATTACTCAGTGTTTGATTACCGAAACTAGTTTTAATATCACATGTTAACTTACATGAGGAGTTTTTCCTTATGTCATCTATTGTATGTGACTTACAGCATGTACAGACATCAACTGAAAATTTCAGAAGAGGATGTCTCTTTGGTATGTGTGACTTATGTAGTAGGCAGATTAAGAAATCAACAATTTAGACAGGATTACAGGAATTCATTTATGGTGTGCGGAAAGGACAGAACTCTCAAATTATAAAACAATCAAAACAATGATACAGTATGTGATAAGCTACTGTATCATGAACATTATAAACAACATCATTATACTACCAAGCATGCTGTTTATAATATTCATGATACAGTATAATGAACTGTGAATATGTGCTCTTCATAGACCTTATAGTGAGAAAAACACTTCTTGCATATTAACTCTGAAGTTATATTGTGCTAAAGGACTACCTGAATTTTGAAGTAATTAGTAGAGGCAGCACAGTAAAGCTACTGAACAGTTGAATTAGTCTGGTCACCTACAGTATAACCTGACAATCTATTATACAAATGAGCAGCTTCAGAGCCAGTTGCAGGGAATCCTATAAGTCTATCAATTTGCATATGATTTCCAACTAGTGTGGCAATAGTGAGCCATCTTTATAAGGGCACTGAACTATCTAAAATAGTGATGTAGAAAGCAGGAATCCAAGGGCAGTCAGCTTTGGCAAGCACTGGTGCTGTGTTACATTGGTGTCAGTGGGATGAAAACAAGACCTACAGTCCAACTTAGCAAAACACCAAGTGCCTCAAAAACCCAAAATGGGCTTTTGCCGAATTGCTGATGAGTCTTCATGCAGAAATCTTGGATCTAGAATGCTGTTGGCAGCATCATTGTAGGAAGGAAGACAGATGAGAGACTGCTACCTCAAAAACTGACCACCACAGCTTCTCTGTCTACTAAAGGTGCATTGCCTTTGGTGTGTGGTCACCAGTTCAGCTTCAGGCTCACTGAGATGGGGAAAGCTGCCACTAACCTCACCTGAGCAGTGTGAGGCAGGTCTGATAATAAGGTTGTGCAGGGAAAGATAAGGCAGATTTTAGAGGCATAACAGAGCAGCTCTGGAATCTTAAAGTTCCAGACCTGTACTGACATTTGCAGCCTCAGTTTAGTGAAGAAAGACTGCCAAGAGACTAGTACATCAGCAGCTCCATACAAGGCTGCATTAACAGACATTTGGACATAAACCCAGCATATGCAAACTTAAGTAGAACATGTTCATAATAAATAAAATGTTACGACCTGTAACCACCTCCTAAGTAATTGTGCTATATATTGCCTTTGATTCTTGTAAGTCTAAGCATTATCCTCTGATGAAGGCTCCTGGTAGGGGCTGAAAGCTCAGGAATAAAAACTTCTTTATGATACGTGATTCATTTTTTCTCCCTTTGTGGATCTCCAGCTGCTGATATGTATACAGTGAAGCCAACCCCGACACAGACAAGCAGGAGACAGGTTTTGCACCCAGCACACTGTTTATTTACAGTGCAAAAATCACCAACACAATCCAGTCCCTTCTTTGCCGCCAGTCCATCTGCCTCCAATCCATCTCAGGCTTTGTCCTCTTCCTCCCGACTCTGGCCATCAAGTGGTGGTAACTGGCTCCTTTTATATGGCACCTGGAAGGACTCCAAGTGCCCAACGAGCTTCTTCCGGCAAGACTTCTGGGTGTGGCGAAAGTGCTGCCAAACAGGGCCCTGTAAAAGTCCATGTGCCCCAGTAGGGTTGAGCTCCCATGCTCATGACCTGTGACCCCACTGGAAACCAAGGGGGCTGCCCTCTGTTGGCCTGGGGGAGAAACTGTCTGCCGTCCACCACAATATATATATATATGTGGCAAAAATTAGTATAATAATAATTTCTTTTTTGCAATTTTTTTGTTAAGAATGCATGAATGTCTAAATTACATAACTATAAAAAAAAAAGGCAAGAATAAATATACATCAGTTTCAGGATATTATTTTACATCTTTCCTTTATGGTCGCTCAGATCTATAAACACCTAATGAATTACAAAACAGACCCTGCATTTGCAGGAAAGGGACCCATAAAATATTTTGTAGAAAATGGAAACAAAACCTATTAATGGGTTTACCAAAGTGCTTGAGGAAATCATGATTTGTTAACCTTTTTAAAGCTTTAAAAGCCCATTTCTGAAATGTAAGCAATGTTCTATGAATATTGTTAAATGATACTTTCTTCCTAATATGTAAATTGGAAGCCTCCAAAAGTGAATTGAAGTACATTCTTTTAAGACTTGTTTCAGAGTAATCTTGCTTCCAGATGTAATCTTTCATATATTTTCTAAAGGACTTTTCCTGACTTATGAAGTTTAAACGTAACATTCTCCCAATTTTGAACAAAGGAGGAGCACCTTCTCAACTTACGGCAAGGACTTTGTTGCAGAATTCCTGCACACGTTCTCTGTTGATCTCTCCGGCAGGCATCAGCCACTTCTTATCTTTTATGGTGTTGTAAAGACCTACTGCTGGTAAATCTTTTGATTGCAGGCCAAAGTATGACAGGACTTGAGCATTTGAAGTGAGGGTAGCATCAACCAGAATGAACAAGACCTAGGGGAACCAAAATGTTTGGAATAATTAATGGGAACTCAATCAGTCTTTGTATGGTCTTATCCTGAGTAAACCAGCATTTAGAGAGAAGTTTTGAAACACTCATGCTATTCTGCATAATAAATACAAAAGCATTTGGAAAATGGACACATCTAAACTTACAGTGTTTGGTTCCAGAGGCTTACTCTAGAGGGTTAGAAATCAGTGTGTAGATAAGATGTGGTGGTTATGCCCACACTACTACGTCTTCATTTATGAATGGTGTTTTTAAACAAAAATGATTTTCACATCGCTCTCAAAAGCATCCCTAGCCACACTTAAACAACCAAAAACACATATGACATAGACATTCGACTACGCTGGGCATGTACAAATCATGCAGAAATAAAATCCTTGAAGGGATGGTGTTGTGAAAAATTCAGAGCCCTAAGGAAAATCAGATTTCCTTGTGCTTTATACCCTTTCAAAACCGTCACCGAGCATTTGATTCTTATCAACCTAATTGGATTAAGTTTAAGTAATAAACATTGACACTATCTCAGTTCAAGGCCTCTTATTAATGTGATTTTTTACAGGGCTGTGTCTTTTTCACTACAATGGTAAGACCACCAGCCATAGATTTTATCTCAGAACTGTAGCAACTGGTAAATTGTTTGATTTTTCACATATAGCACGTGCAGCATTCAAACTGTGTAAAGCACTATTTAGATGCTTACAGGTAAACAACAAAACAAGTGGTATGGAAAGCAACTCGTCTATGCTTGCTGTGTTGGAATATGATTTTGTTCTGTAGAAGGTGATAAAAGACTTTGTAATGGGGACCAATTTTCAGGTGAGGGCTTCATGAGAATGAACAAATTGGAGCATGATTAACACACACAACGTGTTAAGAAGTATAAGGCTCTGGAGGTTATTTTCAAAAGTCTTTGTTTTTGAAAGTTGAAAAAGCTGGGGCAGTGTGGACAGAAGGCAATAAAACCAATATCTGCATTTTTAAATGAAAACATAGTAGTATGAATTGGGCCTAAATTATCATCATATTCATAGTACGTATGAAATATCATCTTCTTAGATGCTAGACATTGTTGATTGTCACTCACATTCTGACATATGGTCTTTCGCATGCATCTACAGATAGTAGAAGTACATACCGCATGATACATTTCTTAATTTAATACTAGGAGTCTCTGCCCCCTGCTTGCGCGCTCTACGTGCTAGTCATTTCCCGGATCTGCCGCTTGTGACGAATCGTGCTGTGCTTTTGGATAAATACAAATACCAACTCATTCTTTGATATCACCGTCTTTTGAAACTAATATCACTGACAACACGTCACATGTTGGTTTATTACATATATGAGCGTGAGTCATATAGAAATCTAAGAAAACTTCTTTGTCTGTAATTTTCAGATAAATTTTGTGTAAAGTGCAATACTTTTGGACATATGGATTTGCATCCATTATTGGCTGTAGAACTTCTAATATGTCCGATCATTTAACTTTTCGATTCTTTGTTGCATCGCTTCTCTGTGATCATAAATATAAACCTGACTGAATTGTGGTTTCTTTGAAATTAACTTGTAGTAGCTCTGTCATATCAGCTATGTCCATATTTTCAATCTCTTTTCACTGTTCCGTTATTTCACAGAGTAATAATTTCCGTTTTTTACTGCTAATACGATCTGTACTATCAGTTTTTTGAGACTTTCGAATTTTAGTACTTTCATAATCTCTAACCTGCTCTGCATGTTTATCGCGCCAATGTTTTTGAACCTCTTTACGATGTTCTACTTTGTCTTTGTCTCTTCTTCTTCTACTGTTTGTCTTTTATTTCCGCCCCCACTTGGACCTGTTAGGTTTTCAATTCATCTCTTGGCACAAAGTCTCATCTCGTGGGACGTGAAATTATCTCTCTGAAAATGTCTTGTCTCGTCCCAAGATTTTTTTATATATTAGAGAGATATGATGCTAATGAATGTTATTTTCACTTTAATCTTATCAGTATTCGAAACCTACACTGCACTTGTCATTGGGAAGTGTACTGTATAAAAATAAGTTACATTTATTGGAAAGCGCAACACTGTGGTGCAGTGGTTACCTCTGCTGCCTCTCTTCTCCTGAGTTCTGTGATTGGGACCTACTATGTGAGGTTTACACCTTTCCTCTGTGTCTGTATGGGGTTCTAACTAGCTAATCTGGTATCCTCCCAAATCCCAAAAATGCACAGTTTAGATTGGTTGCTGAATCTAAATTAGTTCTGTTAGTCTAAATATGTCCTGTGATGTACTAATGCCCTATATACAGTTGGTTCCTCCCTTGTCATGAGGGGCTCCATGTCCCCTTTGTGCAAAGACTTAATGAATAGATGAACTGAACAAGAGTGGCACAGTGCTACACTGCTGTCCTACTTCTCCTGTGCCCTAGTTTCAAAGCAGGATCTGTCCCCTCAGAGCAGTGTTTTAAAATTAAAAGATGCAGAAAATGAATGAATTGAAAAATCTACTTTATACTATATGCTTTTTAACTGACAGAACATTATCACAATGCAATAGTTGTTGAATATGCTACACATCAGCTCTGAAGCAATCTATCTATTCATTATCTTTGACTTTTAGTTTGGCTGGAGAAGTGAAACTCCTCACCCGGCCTTGATAGTCAGGAGCAGTATCTCGAAATCTCTTTTTCAGATGAGCAAAGTCAGGTGATTTCTTGTCAGCCAGCAACAGTAAGTGATTGACCACTTCTGACTTAAAGATACCAATGGCAGTCTGGAAAAAAGAAAGTTTCTGTGAAAATCTGAGACTTCTGAATCCTTTTGAAAGGGTGTATTTCTGAAATGTTGTACAGCATGAATATAAGGCAGACCTGTTCATTCATTCTGATGCATCATGCTATATAAATGTGGATATTCTATATACGTTAATTCAAATAACTCAGTGTTGGGCTTGGCGTTGAATCAAAGAACTTATAAAGTGTGTGAAATGTGTTTCAGGTCTTGCCAGAAAGAAGTATAAATTCACAGCTCCTATAAAGAAATCCATTCACTTTTGGTGGTCTCTTTAGGTCGATTTCAATTTAATTGATTATACCAAAACTTCAAAAGGTGACATTAACATGGCACACTCTAATTTTGCCACTGACTGGTCTTCTTAACTTAGTGTGGTGCTGCTTTTTCTCCAATAGAAATGAACCAGAGGCTCTGAATGGTAAACCCCATGAGAATTAAAAATTGCTGTCAAATTGTAGAATTGCTCTTCCCTTTCTCCATGAATTCTTGATTTCCTTCATTTACACCGATTGGTACTAGCAAACTGGCCTGCTGTGGGTATGCTCATGATTATACTCTTCGACATATTGATATCTTTTCTATGGTGGGTTTCCGTGTTATACCTGCTGCTGAAAAAGGCTGTGGTGCCCCACAATCCTAAACTGGATTAGATGAGTTTAGAGGATAGATGGGTAGATGTAAAGAAAAAACACATTATGATTTAACATCAATTCCTTGTCTGACCTTGTTTTTTCACCACTTGCTTGTGGGAGTCTGTACTGGCAGCTTTGACATGAACCAAAACTGGAAGAGGTGCCAATTCACACACCCATAAAAATGTATCTCCTGAGAAAACCCATACAAAAAATGTGAAGGGCATGCTAATTTCACACAAAAAGGGTCCTGGAGCTGTGAAATGTCCCTAGCCTCAAAGCCTTACTGATTTAGGTGACCATGCCTGACCATCCCTATCTACCCATGCAGACCCTAAGCACTGACCCTGACTGTAATTTTTTCTTCAGGCTGTCTTTGTAGTCTTTGCTACATAGAAGTCCATGTAACTTCTACACTATGTCATTTGTCCCGCAGTAGATTAAGAAGAACATCATGGGACATCTTGGCTGTTATTAGAAAACAGTGTTGTCTGTGCAAAATCTTGTTCTTTTGCTAACATTTTCCCCATTAATTTTAATGTTGTGTTTGGGTCCTAACATTTGTTTTCTTTATGTCTTGCTTCCTTAGGCATTTTGTAAAGTTAACACCACTGGGTGCAGCATTACATAGTCTTTGAAGTACTACATTCCTTATTACTAGGTGTTTTGTGCACTTACCAGTCTTCACTATGATTGAACATCTTCTGTCTGATCCTAAAGGCTTGCAAATCAGCCAAAAAATAAGTAATAGACTCCAACTTCCACACTCATAAAATGGACTAAGAAAGTTTAAAATTTGAAAGCTTAACTTGTGGACAAATTCCTTGAATAAATGATTCACTTGATTGCTTCTTTGTAAAGACTTGGTCACCTTCTACTCTCACCGCTATTTTAATGTAGCTTTTTATAATTATTATGAGCTAAGATGAAATGTAAATTAAAGCACTTGATAGGTCACTGAGGACTGGCTTGACTTTCTTAAGGTATGCAATGGTTTTTGTCATTCTTATAAATAGTTTTTGTCCTAAATCTACATTCTGTACCCTCAGAGATCAAAATGCAATATTTCTGGGCTTTACCACTGCATTATACTCTGTTAGGTAATACAGTTCATTTATCTTGATAAATCTCAGAAGCCCCTCTGCATCCACTGTCCTCCCATCATGCAGCTCCAGAGCTTCATGCTTGTCGTCCACCTGTGAAGAGTACAACAGGAACAGTAAGACATGACCAAAAAGAATTAGATCTAGATGGATAAGTTTGTTAAGTTTTCTTTTAGTTACATTAGATTAGTTGTATGGTGTTCTAGAGCTTAAAAATATCAATAAATAATCAACTAAATCCTACCTTTCTGAAAATAGAAACAGTGCTGACGTTTATGTTGTACCTTTCCCACACATCGGATTCACTGCACAGTGCAAAGGGCAAGTCTGGCAATTCTGAGGCTACCTTCATGAACACGTCAGTGCCAGTGGCATTAGCATCCTGTAAAATCAACACACAGTTCAACCATTTTGTTTATACAGCAATAATGTCTTGGAGTAAATGGACAACTCTTTCTACAGGTGAGGAGTGGCATGGTGGTTCAGCGGTGAATGGTGCTGTCTCAAAATTCAAGGATCCAACCCCAGCTCTGTTAATGCGTGTTTTCTGTTTCAGGGCCCTCAAAATGAGCTTTAGAAGGTGACCAGAATATTCATTCTTCAGTTAGGTTCATCTTCATTTACAGCTGGTGATGTCTGGGTGATATTATTTCTCACTGACTCATGTGCCAGCCTCCCACTTTTAAGCATGTCTGCACATTTTTGCCTTTTCTGACTATTTTTCTTACATATTTAAAAGTGTAAAAAATGCTGATATTTTGAAAAAAAAAAACCTTCCCACTCACACTTGAAGGTTAAATTATTTTTTTCGAGTCCCAAAATATTGCTTTAAACTCTCTCTGTTACTGTAATTTGAGCTTTGGTCTCAGATCAGGACTTTATTTATGTCATGTCTTGATTACCATACATTTCTCAGTCCCAAACTGTAGGACATTTGACTCAGTTTCTGCAATTGGAAAACACATTCATAAGAACTTACAGTATGCAGTGTATCTGTACTGTGCAAATATTGTCTCAATCTTAATCATTTTGCAATAAATGATACCGCATAAGGATTTACTGATGTTTAAAAACAGAATGTTTACAGAATCATGTTTATGGAGCAGAGCTCTAGGGGCAAGAGCTTGAAAAGGGATGTATGTGACAAATTGTTAATAGTTGTTCTAAAGAACTTCTGATACAGTATAAAATAGTACGGAAAAATATAGGAAAGTACTCACTCACAGCTACAGACACACAGGTTCTGTTCCAGATCAGTGCCCACCTCATTAAGCATCTCAGAATTACTGCTATGAATTACACTAAATATCTGACTGTGATAAGAATTGGTCATACCCCAGACAAGGACATGAAAAGTAATTATGAAGCATTCTACACCTAACACCACCTAAGAGTAGGAGTTCACGTTTGGGAATGAATGATGTGGCATTTTTACCACAACCCAACCCTCAAAATGGCAGCTATGATGACATTTTGTAGTTTCCTTGGAAATCATGTTGACTTTTTGTAATTCTCTTATACTAAAAGAATAATAAAATGCTAAGACTTCATCGCAAACATCATACTAATAATAATACTAATAATCATCATCATCAAAGGGACAGTTTATGCCACTGTCATGAAGTACTCTAGAGTCATTTGTTGAACCTGGCCATTCACAACAACATCAACAATAGTACTATAACAGGCCCCCGAGATGGGAAGACCAAGATACACACACACACCAAAGGAGTGTTAAGCCTGATAAGAGACACATTTTTCAACAATGAATAATCCACAGCCATACTTTCAGAAGTATCACTTTCCTGCTGTTATTGCCACAGCAAACGCCTCATAAAGTAACAGTTACTGAAACTAGTCACGGCTCTACTTGCATTGTTGATGAAGTTGTGTTCATTCTTCCAGGGTTCCTAAGTGTTTCCCAGGTTTCGTATGATGTCTGTCTATCTTCATGATTCCCCCCTTATCTTCTGTAAGGCTTCATTTAACAAAGACCTGCCTTCTTGAACCCGCCTGAGCTTAAAAAGTATAAAACAAATATCCCAGGGGATTGTGGAAAACAAAACCTCAACGTTCTTGTATGACATTTTGCTGTCAGTTCCCCATCCAGCACTGCCTATCTTTAAGTAATATGCTAGCAACCAGGAACGGTGCACAGCATGATAACGTACAGTAAATACACTTGACTTGAGCATTCATAATTTTCATCCTTTTTCTCTGCACCTTTAGCATTCGTTTGCTCAGAGATTGATGCGCTTGCTGCTTCCTGAGCAGCTCTTCTCTTCTCCACCCTAACAGCCCGCTTCTTCTCTTCTTTCGTTGGCAACTTTTCGCGCTAAAACTAATTAAGTCAGTGTTTTTGTTGCAATTACTTAGTACGTTTTCTTTAATTTTTCACTTAAGCTGGCACTTAAGTCTTCAATCTGCCTCAAGAATGATTTAAGATGTGAAGAGGTAGGGGAAGTGACGGCGAAGGTGGTAGGGATGAGAACAGCGCACGTACGCCTATGCCGCATGGCCACCCTTCTGGCCACGGCCGAGAGTTGATTCTACAATAAAATAAAATAAAAATAAAAAGAGGAATAATCTTGGAGGTCAATCATCACTCTGAAAGCGCATAGTAGACATCATATAGTATATGTGTACCATATTTCAGGTCTATAGGTCAAACGGTGTGCGAACTACAGGTGATTTAAAATCCTTGAAAGACGAACAGCCACGGTAGTGTATTATATAAGAAGATGCAGTTTGCACCATGTCCACAGTGTTGCTTGCAATTCACATATGCATGCTCATCTACACTTGGGATAATGATCTCCAGGAAAACCAGTGATTTGCAGAATTGCAGCCTGCTTTGACATTAGCTCATGTGTAATGGTGGGGAAATATAGTAATCTGTGTATTACCTCATAAATTATAAGAGCTTTCAAAGTTTGGTGGAAAATTCGAGAAATAGTTGGTTGTGATATAACTTAAATCATCACTATTGCAAAACTGCAAAAAATGTAACATTACCAACATTTTAATTTTGGTTGACAGCACATGGTTTCTTTGCAAAAATGTTGTGATCACGTGACGTACAAGATTTGTTTTCAATATAATTCTCTCTGTCAAATTGATATCTTTTTATGAGTTTGTTCTTAATTAGCGTTTCAAAAACAGTCCACCTTTTGCCAGAATCTGTGTGCCAATCTCTGCTTGAGCACCATCTTCTGGCAGTTACTAGCAAGTTAGGATTACTTAAATCCTGGTGAAGTTAAGAGTAGTTTTCCTAATCAGAGACTTAAGAATACTTAAATCTTGGCAATAGGGCAAAACTACTGCTTTGAGGGTTGGTCAAGTTAAAGCTGTTTGCTTTGCTCACAGCTCCAGAGGACCTGGATTTGGTTTTTAGTACCATCTTCCTGTCTATCTGAGCTTTTACAAGAGCACCAATTTCCTCACACATCTTAAATTTTAAATGAACTGGTGACCCAGCCACATAAATCTGCACACATGTGTTTTTATGTGAACCAGACTCCTCTTCAGGGTTGGTTCATGTCTTGTACTTGATGTCAGTGGAATATTGGTCCCAGATCCCTGATATACCGGGTTCAGATAATTAAAGCAAAAATTTTATATATGTTGGGTAGCACGGTTGCACAGTGGTAGCGCTGCTGCCTCGTAGTAAGGAGACCCGGGATCGCTTCTCAGGTCCTACCTGCGTGGAGTTTGCATGCTCTCCATGTGTCTGCGTGGCTTTCCTCCCACAGTCCAAAGACATGCAGGTTAGGTTCATTGCCGATCCTAAATTGTGCAGTGTGTGTGTGTGTGTGTGTGTGTGCCCTGCAGTGGGCTGGTGCCCTGCCTGGGGTTTGTTTCCTACCTTGCGCCCTGTGTTGGCTGGGATTGGCTCCAGCAGACCCCTGTGACCTTGTAGTTAGGATATAGCGGGTTGGATGGATGGATGGATTTCCCATGTCTTTTTATTTTATTAACATTGTAGTATCATTAATAGACGTATCACTGACAAAATAATTGTTACTGTTTTGTTATTAGATTATAGGCTGTGATTAACTTTTAAAGTAAGTCCAATATATAATAACAATAAAATCATACAAAGAATGTTCCCAGTTAAGTGTTAGTAAAAACTTTATATGCAGGTACCAAATATTATTGTACATAAATACAGAGGCACACAAGTACTTCATGGTTTCTATGCACTCTTCTAATTTAGCAATATAAAATAAACAACAATGGCAATTACTTATGATGGTCATGATGATATAGTGCTGAGGCATGTTCTTTCAGCACAAGGTGCAAGACAGGATCCAGCCTTGGAAAGGATAAAATCCCATCTCACTCATTCTCAAATGGCTATTTGACAACTGCTGAATGTCTTTGCACAATTTTAAGACTTAGGAGAAATTCAGAGCACCCTGAGAAACCTCAGAAAGACCTGCCATCACTGTGTCATTATACTGTGTGTTATATAGTTTAAATTAACAGCTGTGATAGAAATCAGGGCATCAGTGAGCCCCAAACCCCAAACATGGACAAACACTGAGTTCCAGGTTCAAATAATGGATAGGTTTTCCTTTTCTCTCTTTCACCTCCTCTTACCATTGCACTGCCCTCCTCCAGTCGAGTGTTGCTTTTCTTCCTCCCAGCTCCAACTTGCCCGGGTAAGGGAGTGCGGTCCCTTTTATTGAGGACCTGGGAGTACTTCTGGTGGCAGGGCTACTGCCTAATGGAAGTACTTCTGTGTCATACGGAAGTCCCACTTATTAGGGAGCGCCTCTCCCTGTAGCACCTCCTTGCAGCACCCATAGACACCAGCTGGACTGTGTTGCTGGACTAAACTTCCCAGCATGCCCTACTGGTTCTGAACTGGGCACCAATATCCAGGGCCACTGCCATCCTAGCGTCCTGGAGGAATAAAGAGTCCCCAACAACACCCTTTTCTAGTGGGATGGACCTCTTCTTTGGTCCATCCACTGCAACCATCACTTCCAGCTCTGGAACCTTTTTCTCCCCTGGCTGGGATGGACGTCCAGCCAATGTGATATCTAAACAGCCCATTTATTTTCTGAATCTCCCTAAATAGCATTTGCAAGCTTGACTTCCAGCAAAGGGAATTACTTCCCTTAATTTTTTTTGTTAAATCTTTTATTGAATTTATTAAAAGCATGTAACATTCCATATAATCAACTCTAACTTAACAAAACTAAAGTCAATTCAACCCCAGGAAAGGGAATTACTAATGGTTTCAAATTAACACTCCATGTCCTCACCTGTCCTGTTCTTTTGTCTCTCTTATTATAGCCCGTCTTTCTCACTCCAGATCAAATGTTGCTTATATCAGTCTGGTGAAAAAGAGACAGCTTTATATTCCCTGCTTGTGATGATTTCCAGGAGTAAATTTAGCAATGTCTTCTGGGAGCAGAGGTATCGAAAGGAAATGCCCACTCCTCTGGCAACCCCTGCTGCTCCCTGATTTGTTAGTATCAATAATAATAATAATAAAAAGAGTGCCTTTCACAAACCCAAGGTCGCTTTACATACAGAGTAAAAATAAATTACACAGAAGACAAAAGTTCGTAGAAAGATGGAGAAAGAGGAGCAATCTCGGAGAGACTGAGGAAGAGAGTTCCAGAGTTGAAGGACCTGAAGGACCTTCCTACCAGGGTGGAGAGTCTGGTGCGTGGGACAGTAAGGAGATTACTGCATGAGGACCTGAGAGAGCGACAAGGAGTGCAAGGAGCTGAGTGAGGTAGAGGGGGGCAAGTTTATCTAGGTCTTTGAAGGTGAGAAGCACAATCTTGAATTTAATCTTTGATGGAACTGGTAACCAGTGAAGCTGGGAATAAACAGGGGAGATGTGAGCAGAACACTTTGTGTGGCTGCGGAGTTCTGATTGTACTGAATGTAGTCTCTGTATAGATTTTGCAGGGAGGCTGATGAAGAGGGAATTACAGTAATCAATACAAGACATTTTGAAACAATGAGCCAGAGTTTGAGCATCAGACAAGGCCAGAAATGGACAGAGACGGGCAATGTTACAGAGATGATAGAATGAAATTTTGGAAAGAGACCTAATGTGCAACTCAAAGTTAAGTGATGAATCAAACAAAACACCAAGATTTCTGATAACAGGAGCAGGTTTGACAAGTGTATCGTCAACAGAAACAGAGAAATTGGATGCCTTAGAAAGTTGGAAGTTTGGGCCTACCAGTAACACTTCAGTTTTATTGGCATTAAACTTGAGAAAGTGATTTTCCATCCATAGCTTAAGTTCAGTGATGCAGTCAGTGAGTGTGCTGAGAGGTGAATGTGTAGGGGAGTCTGTACTAAGATATAACTGTATATCGTCTGCATAGCAGTGGAAGTTAAGGCCATGTCTGCGAATAATCTGACCCAAAAGAAGGATATAAACTAGAAAAAGTAATGGCCCAAGGACTGAACCCTGAGGGACACCACACGACACATGTGAGGTGGAGGATTTATATCGGCAGATTGTGACAAATTGTTGCCTATTAAGGAAAGATATCATGTGAGCCAGAGATTCCTACAGCAGAGAGAGACGTGACAGGAGGATTTCATGATTAACAGTGTCAAATGCTGCACTTAAGTCAAGAAGAAGGACTACATTAAGGGAACTGCAATCTGCAGACCGGAGAAGATCATTAACCACAAGGAGAAGAGCTGTCTCAGTGCTGTGCTGTGTACGAAAGCCAGACTGAAAAAGCTCATAGAGTGTATTGTCTACAACAACAACAACATTTTCTTATATAGCACATTTTCATGCAAATGATGTAGCTCAACGTGCTTTACATAATGAAAAAAGAGAAAAAAAAGACAACATAAATTAGAAAATAGAATTAGGGAACACTAATTATTAACATAGAATAAAAGTAAAGTCCGATGGCCAGGGAGGGGAGAAAAAACAAAAAAACTCCAGATGGCTGGAGAAAAAAAAATCTGCAGGGGTTCCTAGGCCACGAGACCACCAAGCCCCCTCTAGGCATTCTACCTAACATAAATGACCTCACAATCAGTCCTCATTGTATTCAGGGTTCACATGGAAGAACTTGATGATGACGATGATGTCTAGAAGAAAAGCATGGAGTTACTGTGTATAGCAATCACGTGTTCCATCACCTTAGCCAAAAAAGGGAGATTAGAGATAGGCCTGTAAGCAGGATCCAGGTCAGGTTTTTTAAGGATGGGGGTAACTGCAGCAGTTTTGAGGGTAGTAGGGACAAAACCTGATATGAAACATGCATTTACCAATGAGGCAATAGGAATGCTAATTATGGATGAGCATGTCTTAAGCAGAGAAGTGAGGGCAGGATCAAGCAGACAGGAGGAGGAGGAGGAATTAGACTTATTAATAAGATCAGAGATGGCAAGAGAGTCAACAGGCGAGAAACAAGCGAGTCTTGATTATGGAGATGGCAGATCAGAATGAGTGAGTGATTGAGGTTTGGAGGGGAAACTGTGATAGATTTGATCGATTTTGGCATCAAAGAAATGTAAGAAAGCCTGACACGGTTCAGCTATATTGGGGCATGCTAGAGGAGGGTGTTGGAGGAGTTTATTAACAGTTCTAAAAAGAGTTCTGGGTCTAGTATTAGCACCATTTATGAGAGAGGAATAATAGTTGGAGCGAGCCGTGTTAAGGGCATCCCTATATTTAAGTATGTGCTCAGTGTAAAGCTGTGAATGAACTATGAGGCCCGTTTTCTTATAAAGCCACTCAAGATGCCGGCTAGTGGCTTTCATTGCTCTGAGCTCATCGGTGTACCAGGGACAGGGCCCGGTGACTGGAACCTGCCTAGTCCTTAAGGGAGCAAAGTTATCTATCAGTGACAACCATGTTTTTATTAACAGGAGCTGAGAACCCCCAAGTAATTTAGCTGCTAGCTAACATCTATAAATACTGCATTGAACATCTGTGCCGCCCTACTTTGGTTTGGGGATCTCCCAACATGGTTGGCTCAGTGTCATTCTTTAAGTTCTCAGGCCTGAAATAATTGACTCCAAGGCTTACACAATCCTCAATGGCAATTAATTTTTTCTTTACTCTTACATGATAATACATAATCCACTGTCAGATTTTGTTGCTTTCTTGACGGCTGGGTTTGTATTGTCCTATAAAATTACCTGGTAGCAGAATGTTATATGAGTCTCTTATTATGGAAGATTATTTGTAACAAAACTAAATGCAACGTAAAGTGTTAACTATATTGTAATGCAATGCATATGCATAAGGTGCATTTAATTTTGCCATGGCTTTATCGTGTCACAATTAGAAACAAATCAATTAAGTGATTGATTACTTTTCACTACAGTACACAATTTTTGTGTCAGTTTCAAATGCAATACAAAAGCCTTTTGCATTTTAATCCATGCCCATATCTTCTGTGTCATAACTAAAAGCAAAGCACACTTATAGAATTTCACTTAGCGGCCGCTCCCAGTGTATTGCATTTCAAATCAAAATCACACATTAGTGGTGCCAAAACTGAATGTAATCAAAAGACCAGTCACACAGCACATTCAGTGAGAGTGTTACAGAGGCTTGACAATATACAGTATATGTAATGTACATTTGTTGACATTCTTCTGCCAGGTGATGAAACTACTAGTCTAGTAGTCTTCCTGCTTCACAATGCTGTGGGCTCCAGACCCCTTTCTGGGCTGCATTCCTTCTGTTTGAAGTCATTACCGTTGCTTGATTTTATCAAAGTTGTCAAGCCAAAAAGTCTATTTGGAGCTGCACGGAAACCCTACACGGTCCATTTCATCTCTAAAAAACATAATCACGGTTTCGTTCATGATCTGAGTCTCTTTGGCAGGGAGTTTATCTCATTTGGAGCTAATGCAGCTCTTCATGCTTAGAGGCTTGTGACACACACACATGCAGAGTAACCAGTATTCCATTTTATCTAAGATAACCAGTGTGAATAAAAATCCCTGTTTACTTGTTCCAGAAAGATAAAGCAGAAAGTGTGTTGTAGTAACTAAAATACTGGATTTTAAACTGTAACACTTCTAATTTAATTCCCACATTTTTATGACTGGGTGCAACTCCCATAACTTGTCCTTTCTCAAATTTTAACAAACACCTGTAAACAGCTGAAATGTAATACAAGTATATAGAAACAAGAAACAAAACTTTCAGTGTGAAGGTAAATCTTTGCAGGCTTCATTTTGTTTAATTGAGACTTGACATTGGCGCCCCCTGCTGGTGAAATGGTGCTCTTATAGAGCTGTGTTTTTGTAAATTGGTCAGGGGACAATATGTCTTACCTCAAACTAGTTTCCAATGTAAATACATTGCTTGATTTATTTAATTTAAAAGTGTTGGTATTTCCTAACTTGTTGTGAGCTTCATCTTTTAAGACATTTTGGATGATTCCTATTGCTATAGTTTTAATAGGACAGGAGTGCTTCATAATTTTCATCAACTATAATGCTTTATTTTATTTCACTACAAATATTTGAACAGTTCGACTTAAACTCACTCTGAATGTATATATACTGTGAAAGACCCTGGAATGGAAGAAACAGGGGAGAGAAAATACTTGCCTGGGGCACTAGATGGCAGCGAGCCCAGGCTTGGATCCCTGCATGGGTGCCCACAAGGCATGCTGGGTGTTGTAGTCCTGGGGAGCAGCTTTACTGGATACCCTGGGGGTCACCATGGGGAGAAGCTGAATTTGGGAGTCCCTATTCAGTGGGGCTCTGACCTCACTTGGAAGTGCTTCGGAGCTGCAGCATCCTATCACCAGAAGATCTCCCGGGGGATTAGATAAAATGAACTGCCTGCCTCACATTGATATGCCAGAGTCAGGTGGAGGTGGACAAAGCTTGTAAGGAGGAGTGGAGGAGGCAGTGAGTGACTGAGAGAGAGATGACAAAGAGTGATTTATTGTGTTATTGTGCTTTATTGTACTTGTGAGTGTGATTGTGTTTGGAAACGCTTATAGATGAAGAGTTTGCCACAAATAAAGACTCTTTGTCCTTTAAACTTGTGTCCTGAGCCTGCTTGTGTTGAGTGTTTGGGGAGCTGGAATGCCCCATACTGTCCATAGTATATAAATTCATATTTATATACCTTCCACGAAATATGTCACAAAGAATACATGAATGTAAATGAGACAGAGGTCAGTGGAATGGTGAGGATGCAAGAAGTAGATGTGGTGAAGGCGGATGAGTTTAAATACTTGGGATCAACAGCATAGAATAACTATCCATGTGCGCACAACTACGTTGCGCGTGTTAAAGTTTTCTGTGAAGAGCTCCCTGTTTAAACGCGGCTGCCAGTCGTGAACTGGGCCCTTCGTCGTACAGCATTATGATTTTTTATAAGGGAAACAAAATTACAAAACAAAAACTTGGACATTGATTCGATAGGAAAAGCCTACTCGGAATCACTGTCCGAATAGTAATTATGTGGTGGTGGAGGAGCATTTCTGCTTCACAGTCCGTCTCGTTTTCACGACGCTGTCATTTCCTCTCACGATCTCTTCTCAACCTTTCTCCAATCTCGCAGGTTGCTTTGTGGCAATCCAAAGAGTAAGGAAGAACCAATGTTTCTTTCTTGAACTTCAAACGCCGACTGATGGAAAATCACAGAAGTGTGTCTGACTTATATACTCTGACTGCCGACTCCAAGAAGGTAAACATTCGATTTGGACGAAGTGCTGCCAACGAAGGTGGATAGAAACAGAAAAAACCACAGTCTCGACAACGAAGCAGGTGTCGACGTCAGATCTAAACACAAAGCACGGTGTCGACGCCAGCTCTAAACACAAAGAGTGGTATGGACAGTGTTTGTAAAGAAAAGTAACAACCAAGGCAGTGTCAGGGGAACATGAATTCGCGGACAAAGAAAGATCAAGATCCAAATGAAGATTATATATAAAGATTAGTTAATTTAAAGCACAACAATTTGTTTAGTTTGAATGTCTGTGTTTTGAGGTGTGACTGGAGTACTACAGTCTTCAGTGGTATAAGCCTTGAGGAGATTCTTAATGCAATGCCTATGTTTTAGCTGTCTCTCTACTGCCATCTAGTGCTTCTTCTTCTAATTCATTCACGGACAAACAAAGATCAAGATCCAAATGAAGATTATATATAGAGATGGGGATTGCGGAAGAGAGGTGAAAAAGAGAGTGCAGGCAGGGTGGAATGGGTGGAGAAGAGTGGGGGTATCAGCAAGAGTGAAAGGGAAGATCTACAGGCACAGTATGTAGTGAGACCGGTTATGTTATATGGGTTAGAGAGGGTGACACTGACCAGAAAGCAGGAGACAGAGCTGGAGGTAGCAGAGTTAAAGATGCTAAGATTTGCACTGGGTGTGAAGAGGATGGATAGGATTAGAAATGAGGACATTAGAGGGTCAACTCAAGTTGGACAGTTGGCAGACAAAGTCAGAGAGGTAAGATTGCATTGGTTTGGACATGTGAAGGGGAGACATGCTGAGTATATTGGGAGAAGGATGTTAAATATAGAGCTTCCAGGCCTATTCAGGCCTAAGTGGAGGATTATGGATGTGGTGAGAGAGGACATGCAGGTGGTGAGTGTGACAGAGTAAGGTGACGAGGACAGGAAGATATGGAAGAAGATGATCCACTGTGGCAACCCCTAACGGGAGCAGCCGAAAGAAGAAGATATGTAAGTTTATTATGCTTAATTATTAGAGCAATAAAGGTTTATTTGCTTGTGAGAAAACATTGAAACATTGGAATGAATCTAGATAAAAGATTATAAAAATGTATTGCTTTCCAAAAAAAATTTTAAAATATTTTATGAAATGGATAGAACAACACAGGTTTGTTTCCCAAACTATTCCTCAAGGCATCCCAGCAATGCCATGCATTTGTTCAATTCCTCCAAAAGGACAAATGCCTCAAATTAATAGGTTAGTCATGAGTTAATCATTAATAAGTTCATCACTGTAGGTATACTCTTGGGTACAATTTAATAAATAAATGGGTGCAGTGGATGGTAACTCCTACTGTATGGTGTGACAACCAGTTTAATGGAGCAATGAGTCCAAATCTGAAATTTGTAGATCATAAAGACACCATTATGAAGAGCTGGATAGAAGAACATTTTTGTCTGCATCCTTCAGTGAAGCACGTTGTTGGCACAGTAATCTAGCAGTGCATTTCTAATGGAATGATGATTGCTGAGGTATATAAACATATTTTGATTCATCAGGTTGGGGAAATGATTTATTGGTATATGCGTTATCTTTCAGCTTGACACCTAAGACATAGCAAACACAATTAAGACACACTGGAACAGACATCCTCATGTGGAATACTAAATGTATCAGACTGGCTACCTCAGAGTTGTAACCTCAACATGTGTGGGATCACATGGGCAAGGAAAACACTGAAAAGCAGCCACAAGTCAAAAGGAGAGTCATGGCAAACCCTGCAAGGACAATGGAAAAATTCACCACCAAACTGCTTAAAAAATGAACCAGCAGTCTACCAAAGCAGATTGCTTCAGATTTGCATTCTAAGGAAAGCCACATAAAAAATAGCTTGTTTTGAAAACACAACAAATTTTTTTTAGTTTCTTCTTCTTGGTGTTTCTTGTTTACATGTTAATTTGTATCTGTTTCACTGTTGTGTACTGTTTTCACAAGAAAATAAAACACAGCCCAGATAACAGGCTTAAAAATAATTTTCCATGGTGGCCAAAGAGTTTATGCATATCACCAATTGACCAAGTCAGCATTTTTTGGGAACATGAGTGTAAAACGAGAGCACTGACATGAAAACCTAGAAAGATACAGTGGGATACGCAGGCCACATGAACAACAACCTGGCATGAGATTTGAACCCAATAGGCTACATCTGTGAAACAGCAGTGCTTACCACTGAACCGCATGCAGCCTGCACTTTACTAGTATTATTTCAAAATATAACAATGGCTTTTATATGAAATTTGGCTCAGGTGTATCCCAATCTATTGATCCCTGCTGAGATGTTCCCACACCTTGTTGGGAGGCCACTTGCAGTTAATTCAGTTGATTGCACATGATTAGGAAAGCCACACACCTGTCTGCAGAAGGTCTCACAATGTGTGTCAGAGCAAAGATTAAAGACTGGATTGTGTAAAGGACAAAGATTTGAGAAAGGCAACAAAAATGTCTGCAGCATTGAAGGATCCCAAGAGCAAAGTGTCTTCAGTGATTCTTAAATGTAATTACTTTGGAACAGCCACAACTTTTCCTGAGCATTGAATGTTCCCAAGAGCACAGTAGCCTATATAATTCTTAAAACTGGAGATGGTTGAAACAACTATGCAGAGCTGACCATACAGCCTAAGTGAGCAATTGGGGAAGAAGGGCCTTGGTAAGTGATGTGATCAAGAAGCCGATTGTCACTAAGGCTGACCTCCAGAGAACCTGTGTGGAGATGGTAAAAACCTCCAGAAGAAAAAACACCACTTTATGGTAGAGTGACACATGAAAGCCGGCTTAGAGAATGGGAAAAGGAAGCTCTCAGACTATATGAAACCACTGGTCTGATGAAGCCAATATTGAACTGTTTGGCCTCAGTTGTAAGCATCATGTCTGGAGGAAACCAGGTTCCTCTCATTACTTGTGCAATACCATTCCATTGGTGAAGCATGGTGGTGGCAGCATCATGCTATGGGGTTGTTTTTCCATGTCAAGGACTGAGATACTAGACTAGGTTGAGGAGAAAAGTACAGAGATATCCTTAATAAAAACCTACTCTAGAGTACTGTGGAACTCACACTAGGCCGGTTGATTCACTTTCCAAAAGGGCAGTAACTGAAACCACAAAGGAAAGACAACACAGGAGTGCCATAGGGTCAACTTTATGAATTTTCTTGAATGGCCCAGGCAGAGTCTAGACTTGAACTCAATCAAACATCCCTGGAGAGACCTGAAAATGCTATAGCTATCCACTGACGGTCCCCATCCTTCCTGGCAGAGCTTGAAAAGATCTGCAGAAGGAATGGCGGAAAATCACAACATTCGTTTGTAAAGATCTTCATACCCAAGAAGACTCCAGGCTGTAGATTGCTCCCAAAGAAGCTTCAACTAAGAACTGAGTAAAGGATCTCAATACTTCTGTCAATATCATATTTCAGTTTTTTATTTATTTTTTAATGAATTTGCAAAAATTGCTAAAATCCTATTTTCACTTTGCCATTCTGCTCTACTGAGTGCTTGATGGTAAGGGGAGAGTTTAATTTAAATGAATATAGCATAAGGCAACAATAAAACAAATAAAAAAAGTGCAGGGGTCAGAAATAAACTGCTCAAAAAAATGAAAGGAAAACTTTGAAAACACATCAGATCTCAATGGTAAAAAAAATAATGCTGGATATCTCTACTGATATGGATGGGGTAATGTGTTAAGAACGAAAGGATGCCACATTGATTAATGGAAATGAAAACTATCAACCTACAGAGGGCTGAATTCAAAGACACTCCAAAAATCAAAGTGAAAAAATTTTGCCGAAATTTCATTGCAGCAACTCAGAATCGTACTCAGTACTTTGTATGGCCCCCATGTGATTGTATGCATGCCTGACAAAGTTGGGTCATGCACCTAATGAGACGGATCCTAGGGAATCTCCTCCCAGATCTGGACCAGGGCATCATTGAGCTCCTGGACAGTCTGAAGTGCAACCTGGCGACGTTGGATGGACTGACACATAATGTCACACCCAGAGCTGTTCTATTGGCTTTAGGTCAGGCAAGCGTGAGGGCCAGTCAATGGTATCAATTTCTTCATCCTCCAGGAACTACCTGCATACTCTCGCCACATGAGGCTGGGCATTGTTCTGCACCAGGAGGAACCCAGGACCCACTGTACCGGAATAGGGTCTGACAATAGGTCCAAGGATTTCATCCCGATATCTAATGGCAGTCAAGGTGCCATTGTCTAGCCTGTAGAGGTCTATGCATCCCTCACTGGATATGCTTCCCCAGACCATCACTGACCCACCACCAAACCAGTCATGCTGAACGATGCTGCAAGCAGCAAAACATTCTCAACAGCTTCTCCAGACCCTTTCACATGCTGTCAACTGTGAAAAGCACAGGGTGCCAGTGGTGGACCTGCCAATTCTGGTGTTCTATGGCAAATGTCAATTGAGCTCCACGGTGCCGGGCAGTGAGCACAGGGCCCACTAGAGGACATCAGGCCCTCAGGCCACCCTCATGAAGTCTGTTTCTGATTGTTTGGTCAGAGACATTCACATCAGTAGCCTGCTGGAGGTCATTTTGTAGGGCTTTGGCAGTGCTCAACTTGTTCCTCCTTGCCCAAAGGAGCAGATACTGGTCCTGCTAATGGGTTCAGGACCTTCTACGGCCCTCTCCAGCTCTCCTAGAGTAACTGCCTGTCTCCTGGAATCTCCTCCATGCCCTTGAGACTGTGCTGGGAGACACAGCAAACCTTCTGGCAATGACACATATTGAAGTGCCATCCTATAGAAGTTGAACTACCTGTGCAAACTCTGTATGGTCCAGGTATCGCCTCATGCTACCAGTACTGACACTGACCGTAGCCAAATGCCAAACAAGTGAAAAAACAGATGAGGAGGGAAAAATGTCAGTGGCTCCAGCTGTTAAACCATTCCTGTTTTGGGGGTTGTCTCATTGTTGTCCCTCTAGTGCACCTGTTGATAATTTCATTAACACCAAATCTCCTGAAACTGATTAACAAGCCCCTCTGCTACTTAACTAACCAGATCAAAAGCCTAGAAGTTTCATTGACTTGATACTATACTCTGATTAAATAGTGTTCCTTTGATTAAACAGTGTTCATTTTAATTTTTTTGAGCAGTATAGTTGTTGAAAGAACTGTATTTTAACTCTCTGTTCCTGGATTCTATGAAGAACAATGTTGAAAAATAAAATGATATACTTTTTCTAAATTTTGTACCTTAACTGGGTAAGTTAATTCACTTTCCCACTTTTCGGGATAACTGAAAAATATAAGGCTGTGTGAATGAATGAATGAATGAATGAATGAAAGGGTGAATGGGAAAGAGTTAACAGATATGAAACTTTCAAATGAATTGCCTCTATACGGTGGAGATTGTTGTGCTGAAGTACTCCTCCCAATACACCACTGTCATTTTGTTTTAAATGCATAAAAATGTATAAAAAATTAGCATTTGCTTAAGGTCAGACACTTGGAGCTGTTACATTTTGACCCTGTAAACTGGCATCAGTTTCCAAAGGCTTTAATAAATTGGGATACTATTTATAAAGAAATTACTATATGTCCTAAACACATTTGGTAGTAGCTTGCATGTATCTTTAGCTTGATGATCTAATTTTGCTTTTTAATGTCTATAATTTTAGTAATCTCTTCTTTCTATATTCATGCCTTGTCCTTGTCAAAAAGCACAGAAGCCAGATTCCTTGGTCACTGGCGTCACATTCTGCACTGCCCAGCATCGCCGCAAGGTGTCTAGCCAAGAAAACTTGGGATTGTAGGATGGCTGCCCATGCCATAGATACAGGGACCGGAACAATCTAGTCAGCCCTAACTTCCAAGAGAAACCAAGTAGGAAGAAAATGAGAACTTCCCTCAAATTTTATTGTGTTCTGTGGTAAAAAGAACGGTAGCCACATTATTCTTAAGGAAATGGTATTGCTGCTTCCGCAGGGATTGTTTCATTTTTTTTAACCGTTACTAATTGTTATGCTTCTGGATGGAAGCTATTGGATCACGACAGAAGTCATCCCACTGTCACTAATTATGTGAACAATACATAGACACAATACGCAACTGCAGCAGAGGTCAGTTACCCAGCAGTCAGTCCTTGGTAGTAGTAGTGTCCTGTGCATGGACTCCGGCAAACCCATTTAGTTTTCTACATGGAAGTGAGTGCCACGGCTCTAAAATCATTCTAGAACTACATTTATCTGTGGCTGTGCATGAATCTAAGGTACGATCACTACATTGAATCTTGGAAAGTAGCTAAAGCTGAAACACTTCTGAGGTGTATCCATCCAGTCTGAGTTACTGATGTACCCTGGGTGCTGCTGTAGGTAAAATAAAAACTGTGTGCTTTCACTACAAAGTGGTATTCGGATTCAGTCTTAAGTAGTGACTGCACATGAACTGTACTCTGGGTAAAGAAAGACGTGGCCAGTATGAGATGAGACAAAATATGAATTTAGCCCCTTGTATATTGTAACAAAGCGCTATATAGGCGCCTGACCTGACACAGATGGACACAGAGGCACGTATAAACTAAAGACAAGTTTTATTTTTCTTCCCCCATGGGCGCACGTCTTCCCCGTGACCCACAGGCAATACACAGTCCATAAGCACAATCCAACAATCCTTTTACCACCACTCCTCCTCAAGCATAATCCTCCTCCTCCCGACCTTGGCTCCTTGAGTGGTGGTGGCTGGCCCTTTTTATAGCCCACCCGGAATTGTTCCAGGTGCTTGACCACCTGGTCCTAATTTCACTTCCGGGTGGGGCTGAAGATTCGTCCAGCCAGGCTGTTGAAACCAGACAGCCCCCCCTAGTGGCCACCCCGGACCCCAACCAGGCTGTGGAGGACTCCATCTCCCATGGAGCCCTGTGGGTGGTTGGGGAATCACTGTCGGCCAGGGAGGCTGCCACCAAGCATCCCGGGGGAGGTACTGAGCTGCCCATGGCTTCTCCCCCCGGAACATAAGCAGCAGGAGCGTCCCGGCCGGGCATGGGACCCGGCCATTCGCCACAATATGCATAGCAGTGTTTAGATGTGAATAAAAATACATATAATAATATATATTATTCGGAATATAATTTTGCAGAAAAATGGAAATAGCTTTTATGTCACCCCAGAAATCTCTAAAAATCTGACATATTTTAGAGAGGCCTTGTCAAAACTGAGATAGATAATACTTTCTTCTTCTTGTTTACAGTTAGATATGGCGTTCCTCAGGGTTCAGTGCTGGGATAAATTGCCTTTTCTTTATATGTTTTGGTATCAGGACAACATTACCATTGTTAACTGTCATCCGTATGATGACACTCAGCTGTATCTATCATAAATGCTATTTCTTTAGTCAAAGTCAAAGTGAACTTTATTATCATCTCAACCATATACAACTATACTGATAGACGAAACTGCGAAGCTCAGGGTCTACAGTGTAACAACATAATGTGCAAATAATAAATTTAAAATAGAATTAAAATTTAAATTTAAAATTAAAACACAAACAAGACAAGACATTGTGCAAAGACAAGACAAAGAAGTAGCAGCAAAGTTGACGTGTAGTTAGCAATATGAACATTGATGCAATGTATGGTATTTACATAGATACATAAATATAGTCAATAGATATGTAATATAATAAATAAATGATAAATAATAGATATAGATAATGCAAAAATTATCAGTGTATGATAATAGTTGTTTAAGACATGTGTAAATAATGACAGGTCAGAATGTTTCACAGCAGGATATCAAGAGTGTCAAAATACTTAAAGGTCAGTAGGCGATTTTCAGTTCTTTTCTACCTGCACACTCGTCTTTGCAGGACAGTGGCTCGCATGTATAAAAGTTCTGTTTTTAGATGTGGTTGAGGCCGTGTAGAAGATCCCAGGGGGCAGCATGGTGTTAAGGAGTCTAACAGCATGGGGGTAAAAACTGTCCTGCAGCCTGGTAGATCTGGCTCTGATGCTGCAGTATCTTCTCTTGGATGTCAGAAGTGTGAAAAGTCCATGTGAGGGGTGTAAGGGGTCCTGCACAATGCTGCAGGCCTGCAGACACTGCATTTGTAAAATATGTCCTGTAGTGAAGGGAGAGGCACCCCAATAATGTTATCTGCTGTCTTCACTATCCTTTACAGGCGCTTGCGGTCGGATATGTTGCAGTTGCCATACCAGACAGTGATGCAGCTGGTCAAAACACTCTCAATGGTGCCTCTGTAGAACATAGTGAGGATGGAAGGGGGAACACTTACTCACTTTTGCCGCCTCAGGAAGTGTAGTCTCTGCTGAGCTTTCTTGATTAGTGATGAGGTGTTATGTGTTTACGTAAGTTCCTCAGTTATGTGCACACCGAGGAACTTGGTACTCCTAACAGTCTCCACATCTAAACTGTTGATGCTGAGTGGGATGTGGGCAGGATATGATTTTCTAAAGTCCACGATTATCTCTTTTGTCTTGTCAACAATGAGAGATAGATTGTTGTCTTCACACAATGCAGACAGCCATTGCACCTCATCTCTGTATGATGTTTCATCATCCCTGCTTATCAGTCCCAGCACCGTCGTATCATCCGCAAACTTGATGATGTGGTTGGTGTTGTGTGTGGCTGTGTAGTCGTGAGTCAACAGGGTGAACAGCAATGGACTAAACACGCAGCCCTGTGGCGCTCCAGTGCTCAGTGTGATGATGTTGGAAGTGTTGCAGCCCATCCGAACTGACTGGGGCCTCTCTGTCAAGAAGTCCAGGATCCAATTGCAGAGGGTAGTGTTCAGGCCCAACCTGCTCAGTTTTACAACCAACTTTTGAGGGATGATTGTGTTCAAGGCAGAACTAAAGTCTATGAATAGCATCATGGCATATGTGTCATTTTTATTCAGATGTGTCAGGGAGAGGTGAAGGGCAGAGCATACAGCATCCTCAGTTGACCTGTTTGAGCGGTATGCAAACTGAAGAGGGTCAAGGGAGGCAGGGAGATTAGTCTTTATGTGTGACATGACTAACCTTTTGAAGCACTTCATTATGATTGGCGTGAATGCAACTGGTTGGTAGTCATTCAAGCATGTCACTGATGACTTCTTCGGCACTGGTATGATGGTGGTTGACTTGAAGCATGATGGGACTGACGACTGGCTCAGAGATGTGTTGAAGATGTTTGTGAGGACACCAGCCAGTTGACTGGCACATTCTTTTAGCACACGACCAGGTATGTTGTCAGGTCCTGCAGCCTTGCATGGATAGACTCTGGATAGAGTCTTCCTCACGTCAGTTATGGAGAGACAGAGTACCTGGTCAGTGGAGGAAGGTGTTGCTTTTCTTGCAGGCTCTTTGTTCTGTGCCTCAAACCGTGCGAAGAAGTTGTTCAGCTCATCCGGTTGGGAGGCATCACCATCGCTGCTGTTAAATATGTTTAAATATTCTTATATCGGAATGCTTAAATCATGTTATCTTTGATCTTTAAATCATTATTATTTTGCACTTTCTAAACCCTTCTTTCTCTAGCAGAGAAATATTGAAAAATTTAGGTGATTTCTTAAACTCTTGGATCTTAAAGATTGTCTGTTCATTCGACTACTCAATTGACTACTATAATGCATTATAGTCAAGTTATTCATAACTGTTCACTTATCACTCCACCGTTAATTCAGAAAACAGCACCTGATATTCATAACTCTAGTTTGTTTAGCACTTCACTGGTTCTAGTTCAGTATAGACCTGATTGTGTAATCCCTTTTCTTACCGACAGTGATAAAAAGTATCCACACCATGGAAGTTTTCACATTTTATCATTATAAATCACAGTGGATTTAATTTTCCTTTTTTGATACCATCTTTCAAAAAGACTATGTAATGTAAAGGTGAAAATGTATTTCTGTGAAGTGATTTAAATTAATTACAAACATAAAACACAAAACAGTTGATTGTATACGTATTCCCTCTCTTTAATATGACACACGTAAATCATCATTGGTGCAAATGATTTGTTTTAGAAGTCCCAGAATTAGTTTAATGGAGATCACCTGTCTGGGGATCCAATTGATTGTTGTATAAATGCACATTCACTGGTAGGGCCAATTTGTAGTGGGTCAGTATGGTGGCCTAACCTACACAATGAAGACAAAAAAAGAACACTCCAAGAATCTTAGTGAAAAGGTGACTGAAAAGCACAAGTCAGGGGTAGGACACAAGAACATATTCAAGTCACTGAATATCACCTTGGAGTCCAGTTACATCAATAAGTCATTAACACTAGAATCCCTGAAGCCTATGAAAAAAGTCGTAATGCCAGGCAACCTTAAATTCCAATTGCAAATGTGTCAGTCAGCTCAGGCAGCAAGCAGCCTGCTATCCCATTCCCACTGCGGCAGCTGAAGTCAAGTGAGACGCAAAATTTTGGGTAAATGTAGGATGACAGGAAATGTGAGGCAAGAAATGTTCAACACCTAACTAAAACAGAAACTTTTTTCATATTATAGTAATAACTGACAAAATGCTGATGTGAAGTGTATAATGTGTGAAGACTGAAGTCCAAATATCAAATAAACACTTTCACAAAAGGTATAACAAAAGAAATGTGCCTTTAAGAATATAACCAAAGAAAAAGAAATTATTCAATTTACATGTTGCTGTCAATGTGTAAAAACAGAAGCCCAAATATCAAACAACACAACCTAAACATGTCTGCTTGGCTGGTGTAGATGTAAGAACTGCAGCATCATAATCAAGAGGTTATGTGTTTGATTCCGGGTCCTCCCTGCATTTATCGTTTTGAGTAGTGAGCTGCTATTATTAATACTATTATATAATAAAAACATACATTTGATTTGAATCTGTAACATCCGATGTAAATTTTTGTTGCTTGTAAAAGTTTTTTTTTTTTTTAATTCAGTTTTATTCTCTCAGTCATGTTTACATGGTACAAAGAACTTGACTCTCTGAGCTGATAGCATTTATCCCATTTCTTTTCACAAGAGCAGCAATGACTACAGTTGGTGCCGTGGTTAATGCCTGGTCAGAACTATTTGCTGTACCGGCAGTGAAAGATACGGTGCCCCGTGACCATTATCAGACTATCATGCTTTGACATCAAAGACACCCATACATAACGTGTGAAAAATGACAGATTTGCTGTGATCTAAGACATATGGTAGTGTATTGTTGAGAACTGTGTTTTGCATTACAACCCAAGACAACATATTACTGTTGATAAGCAACTGTTTCCAACCAAGATCCGTTGTCCTTTCTTGCAATAAATCTCAACCACTCCTGACAAATCTGGCGTAAAGTTTTGGATTGCAGCAGATTTGGAGACAAAGTACATGCACAATTCTACTCCTTATTTAGAGAAAAGATCACAGTTGTCCCATGGGAGAAAGACTTTCCAAGACTGTGGTCTGTCACACACATGCGATTGGGAGGCAGCTAAAGGGCCTGAATAATAATAGTACTATGTCAGACCAGGGGTTGGTGAGCTGCACTGACTTTCTCTCTCAATTCCCTGCAGACCATCCATGGGAAATCCCACTAGGTCCCGGCACCATTGATAACATCACTTCCTGTACCAGCACCATTGATGACGTCGCTTCCTGTGTGCTTTTATTCAATAATAAAACTGAATAACAAAAAATTCAAGCAATAAGAAGATACCAAGAAGACATGATTTACCAGCTTTTGTGTGTCTGCTTATATCCCTTCAGTCATATCTTTTACAAGTACCAAAAAATTATACCGGCTGTTACAGACTCAAATCAAATGTATGTTTTTATTATGTAATGGTAATGATAATAGCAGTTCACTACTCAAAATGGTAAAGGCGGGGAGGACCTGGGCTTGAACATGCAACCTCTTGATTATGAGGCAGCAGTTCTTACCTCCAAACCAGCCAAGCTGCTATGTTTAGGTTGTGTCAATTGATATTTGGGCTTTGGTTTTTACACATTGACAGCAACATATAAATTGAATAATTTCTTTTCCTTCGGTTATGTTCTTGAATCAAAGCACACTTGTTTTGTTATACCTTTTGTGAAAATGTTTATTTGATATTTGGACTTCAGACTTAACACATTATACACTTCATGTCAGCATTTTGTCATTATTACTATAAGATGAAAAAAGTTTCTCTTTAAGTTGAGTGTTCAATAATTTCTTGCCTCGCATTTCCTGTCATCCTACATTACACAGATCATTGTAGACACGGAACACACATGAAATGTATGTATTCCAAATAATGACATTATTATTTACCCTAAACAACTCTAGGCACCTCACACCCAGATAAACAGACTTGAGCTCTGAGAATTTTGCGTTTCTCTTCAGCCTCGTCGATGTGGGATGGGATAGGAAGCTACTTGCTGTTTGTGCTGATTGACACATTTGCAAAACAAAGTCGCTGATGAGGAGGTGCGAACAAATTTAAGGTGGCCTGGCATTATGACTTTTTCATTGGTTTCAGGGATTCTAGTGTTAAGAAATTGGAAGAGTGCGGAGGAGTTGTAATTCTGCCATCCGCAAAACTGAGTAATTGTACAACAAGAAGACTAGTGGGGGATGGCACCAAGAGACCTTTGACTACGCTGAAGGGATCACAAGCTACAATGGATAAAATTCAAGAGTCCATGCAGACATCAGTTGTCAACCAGTTGATTCGCCAGTTTCTGCTTAATGGAGGAGTGAATAAAAAAGCCACTGTTAAATAAAATGCATTAGACCTGTCATCAGAAGGCATATGGAAGACACTGAAGTCAGCTGGAAGGATGTTCTATGGTCTGATTGGGAGCAAATCTATTATAAAACTAATGAAGCTTAAGTTTCAGGGCCCCTAATCCTGGAGGGGGCCCCAAAAGTGACTTTAGTCCACATTGCTTAAAAGGTGTCTACTTTATGAGAAGGTTTTTAAAAATATATCATTTGTAATATAGTTTAATTCACTACGACAGAAAAGTTAATCAAAATTGAGGAGTAATGGTTACATTTTATTCAAAATTTGTGGCGATTGTAACCTTAGATCTTCAAATGAGTGTCTGCTTAGAATTCCAAGAGCTAAACTTAAAAGGAGTGGTGAGGCGGCCTTCTGCTGTTATGCTCCTAAAATCTGGAATAGCTTACCAATAGGAATTCGCCAGGCTAATACAGTGGAGCACTTTAAAACACTGCTGAAAACACATTACTTTAACATGGCTTTCTCATCGCTTCATCTTAGTTAATTCCTGATGTTCTGTATATTCAATTAATTATCATTATTATTCATGGTGGCTCCAAAATCCGTATTAACCCCTACTCTCTCTTCTGTTTTTATCCGGTTTTCTGTGGTGGCGATCTACACCACCACCACCTGATCAAGGCACCGTGATGTCCCTACATTGATGGATTAAAGACCAGAAGTCCACATGATCGTCATCATCAAGTCCTTCCATGATAACCCTGAATACAATGAGGACTGATTGAGGTCATTTATGTTAGGTAGAATGCCTAGAGGGGACTGGGCGGTCTCGTGGCCTCGGAACCCCTGCAGATTTTATTTTTTCTCCAGCTGTCTGGAGTTTTTTTTTGTTTTTTCTGTCCTCTCTGGCCATCGGACCTTACTTTTATTCTATGTTAATTAGTGTTCTCTTATTTTAATTCCTATTTTGTCTTTTTTTCTCTTTCTTCATCATGTAAAGCACTTCGAGCTACATTATTTGTATGAAAATGTGCTATATAAATAAATGTTGTTGTTGTTGTTGTTGTTATGATCTGTCATGGAAAAACCTGATTGAAGAAGATAACTGTGGTTACCCAGATCTTATGCTAGTTGCAAAGGGACCCTCATAACAGTTCAAGCTTCAGGGCCATAAAAATGTCTAAAACAGGATGTATACCAGAGTGCACACTCTGATCTTAAAACGCAATTCTGAAACAAACAAAAAAAACTCCTTTAGGAAGTGGAGCCTTTAGCTACAGGACCCCCCCAAATACTACCTATCAATTTTAGAAGAGGAGTGATGCTGGGTATAATGGGAGAAGAATGCTAAGGATAGAGCTGCCAGAAAAGAGGAAAAGAGGAAGGCCTAAGAGAAGGTTTATAGATGTGATGAGAGAGGACATGCAGGTGATGGGTGTGACAGAGCAAGATGCAAAAGACAGAATGACATGAAAAAGAATATCCACTGAGGCAACCCCTAACGGGACTGGCCAAAAGAAGAAGAAGTGGAAAGTGCAAATATTCAATATTTTGGATAAATTCCCAAAGGCGTCTTCCTTTTGTGGGACTTTTCACTATTTTTAAACAGGGAATTTTTGCTTCTGACTGCTTTTAAGTACAGAAGGCTTAGAAATGAAGTGTTCTTTCTCCAAGGAAAACATTCAACTATACACGAACAGTTAGGTGTGAATGTGACTCATTTTTTTAAAAGATATCCCGCACTTGTGTGGTGTCTTGCCACCTGTTGATCCAACATGTCCACAAAGCTGATTACATTTTCAGATAACATTTAGTACGATTGCTAAATGTGAGTGGGCTGTGCATTATGTAAAGTATATTAAAGTGCTGGAGTAAGCATTTGCAACATTCCTAAATTTATTGTGCCATGTACAAAAAATATATGTAATATATCATATAAACTGAAATGTGTTAAAATAGGCAATGAATCTCAAGAGACAGTTATCTTGATGTTAGTTTAGTCCAGGGGTGGGCAGATTCAGTCCTGGAGGGCCGCAGTGGCTGCAGGTTTTTGCTCCAACCCAATTGCTTAATAAGAAGCACTTATTGCTCAAGTAACACTTCAGCTTCACTTTAGTTGTCTCGCTCGTTAAGATTTTGAACCCTTATTGCTTATTTTAGTCTTAAACAGCTGTATTCTTGGTTTTTAATTGCTCCTAATGAGCAATACCATGCAAATGACAAAAGAGACCAGCATTTCTCCATTTAGCTTGTTTTCATTTACACTTGTGTGTATTTATCATGCACTATTTGGTTTAATTAAATACTTGGAAGGAAAGTGAAGAGAAAAAAGTGAATCACTGAGAATTACTCATCTGTTTTAGACTTCAAATCATTTGGATGATATCCTTAGAAAGGAAAATAAATCTAGGATATGAGAATGACCTGGCATGGCAGAGTTAAAGCACTAGCAAGCCATGAAATTAAATAATTGACAAGGATTGTTTTTTAATTAAGCAACTGGGTTGGAACAAAAACCTGCAACCACTGCGGCCCTCCAGGACTGAATCTGCCCACCCCTGGTTTAGTCGTTGCTCCCTTTTTTAAACAGAGAACTGAAGTAGTTGTAACATAACGCTGAAGCTCGTTTCTGAAAGTGATATCAAAGTGTGCCATTTCAATATTTTCATCCTAAATGGCCTTAGCATATTCAGGTTCTCACTGGCGTCATACCTTACTACGTGCCACTTATCTTAATATGACTAAAGCTAAAGTGGCAAGACGTCTGATTTTCTGAAATTTATGAATATTAGACTTGCAGATAAGGAATTGTGGGCCTGTACAGTCTGCTTCCAATAAATGGGAGCTCTCTCCATATACAGTAAATCAGTGGCACACTGTGAATGAGAACTTTTCCAGTCAAATGCTTCATTGACTGTGTGTACAGACCCTAACTGAATAACACTAATACTCCAATTAAATATAAATGAAGCAGTGCTGGTCAAAGCCCAGTTGGAGCTCTGTGGAGAGGGGGCATTGGTGTCACTTACATAATTGTGTATAAAACATGGACTTCATGGAGCATGTGCCCCTTAACTTTCATAAACAGTACCCTTAATGGATTGACAGGCTCAGGCTGTAATGACCATTCTACGTTTTGTTAGAGCAGGTGCTCCATGCTGCCCCCCAGAAACATGATGCCTTTGGTGGCTGCCCATGTCACCACTGAATTGTGCCCAAAGCTGGCTGAATATCCTCTTGACTTTACAACTCTGAACTGAATTAAGCAGTTTCAAAAATAAATCACACAGATTTTATTAATCTTTTGGCTAACTAGAGCAGCCTTAAATACTCCTAGGTATCCCTGTAAAAAAATATTAAATATTTCTAGAAAATGCTTAATATATAAAAGCAAACATTTTAACTGTAAGGTTGAAATACTTTACATAGAGTAAGCCATAGATGGTATCAACGTTCTGAGCAAAGATGCCTTTAGGAAAAGATGTAAATAAAGGAGCAGTTTTACGCTTTCAAACACTGAAAACCACAGAAGTTGACTCAAACCAAATGAAAAATTGCCACTTACATTTCTATATTAAATATAAAGCCATCAAGTAAAATAAAGCAATATGCCATGTACTATAAATTATAATAACTTTATTGTGAATAGATATTTAATTTACAGTTTATGCTTTCCATCCTTGTGTTGTGTGAGTATAATCTAATGATTGGCCTTATAATTTTTATTACACTACCAGCTTACTCTCTTAATTTTCTCAAGTGGGAGAACCCCAGCCTGACATTATATTATTTTACCATACCACTGGTTGCATTGTACTGCTTGAAATTAGAAATAAATAATATATGTATATTATTTGGCCACTTGTTTTTAATTAAACATTATGGTCTAACGCTAAATGAACCAGACTGCAAGGCCTAAAAGTGAGTGTTCAGTCCCCCCTACTGTCTCAATGTGCGACATTCAGCAACTTGTGTAACCCGCTTGAACCCTAATTGTATAAAAATAGACTTCAGTAACACATGTGCTGTGCACATATACATAACTTGCCATGAGAAGGTTATACAAAATAATAATTTTCTGCTTAAGTTAGAAAATGCTATTGTGAAAAGGTTCCGTTTATGGTTTGCAGTGGCATTTCTTATTTTATTGAATTTTTGGAATGCCAGTCCCTCATCCCCACTCCCTCTCACCACCATCCCCACAACACAAGAGTCACCCACGCTTTCATAGATAGAGCTGTTCTTATTTAACTGCAGCTTTCCTCACTCTAGTACACTTGGCAGTTCTCAGCAAAATAACAGACTCGATGAACCCAGCTGAACTCTCCCAGTAAAACTCAGTTTGGAAGTATCCAGGCCTGATTGATTGATTGATTGAAGGCTATGTGCTGTGAACCTAAAGGCCACAGGACTAAAATCATGATCAGTGTCCCAGACAGCTAGCGCTACTTTCCCAACCACTTTTTTAAATTATAGAGTGATGTAATGAAAGCTTCTTTCCCTCTGGTTTCCTACAGCAGTCTTTGGATCCGGCACTTCTCCCTAGACCAATGGCTGCCACACCTAGACATATGCAGTTCTGTACGCCGTGTAGGATTACTGGTGTCTTGGGTGTCAGATACTAACAATTTCTCTAAAATATGCACATTTCTTCCCAGGTTAGTGAAGCACTCTAAAATGACCAAGTACCATCCATTTTCTAACCCGCTGAATCCGAACACAGGGTCACAGGGGTCTTCTGGAGCCAATCCCAGCCAACACAGGGCACAAGGCAGGAAACAATCCCGGGCAGGTTGCCAACCCACCGCAGGACACACACAAACACACCCACACACCAAGCACACACTAGGGCCAATTTAGAATCGTCAATCCACCTAACCTGCATGTCTTTGGACTGTGGGAGGAAACCGGAGCGCCCGGAGGAAACCCAAGCAGACACGGGGAGAACATGCAAACTCCACGCAGGGCGGACCCAGGAAGCGAACCCGGGTCTCCTAACTGCGAGGAAGCAGCGCTACCACTGCGCCACTCTTACCAAGTACCTAAAAGAATCATTGTTGGATAAAAAAGATAACTAATAAAATTATCCATCCATCCTCTTCCGCTTATCCGAGATCGGGTCGCAGGGGCAGCAGCTTGAGCAGAGATGCCCAGACTTCCCTCTCCCCGGCTACTTCTTCTAGCTCTTCTGGGGGAACCCCGAGGCATTTCCAGGCCAGCCGGGAGACATAGTCCCTCCAGCGTGTCCTGGGTCTTCCCTTGGGCCTCCTCCCAGTTAGACATGCCCTGAACACCTCACCAGGGAGGCATCCAGGAGGCATCCTGATCAGATGCCCAAGCCACCTCATCTGACTCCTCTCGATGCGGAGGAGCAGCGGCTCTACTCTGAGCCCCTCCCGGATGACTGAGCTTCTCACCCTATCTTTAAGGGAGAGCCCAGACACCCTGTGGAGGAAACTCATTTCAGCCGCTTGTATTCGCAATCTCGTTCTTTCGGTCACTACCCATAACTCATGACCATAGGTGAGGGTAGGAACATAGATCGACTGGTAAATTGAGAGCTTTGCCTTATGGCTCAGCTCCTTTTTCACCACGACAGACCGATGCAGAGCCCGCATCACTGCTGATGCCGCACCAATCCGCCTGTCGAACTCCCACTCCATTCTTCCCTCACTCCTGAAAAAGACCCTGAGATACTTGAACTCCTCCACTTGGGGCAGGATCTTGCCCCCAAACCTAAGAAGGCACTCCACCCTTTTGCGGCTGAGGACTATGGTCTCGGATTTGGAGGTGCTGATTCCCATCCCAGTCGCTTCACACTCAGCTGCGAACCGATCCAGAGAGAGCTGAAGATCACGGCCTGATAGAAGCAAACAGGACAACATCATCTCCAAAAAGCAGTGACCCAATCCTGAGTCCACCAAACCAGACCCCCTCAACGCCCTGGCTGCGCCTATAAATTCTGTCCATAAAAGTTATGAACAGAATCGGAGACAAAGGGCAGCCCTGGCGGAGTCCAACTCTCACTGGAAACGGGTTCGACTTACTGCCAGAAATGTGGACCAAGCTCTGACACCGGTTGTACAGGGACTGAACAGCCCTTATCAGGGGGTCCGGTAGCCCATACTCCTAGAGCACCCCCCACAGGATTCCCAGAGGGACACAGTCGAACACCTTTTCCAAGTCCACAAAACACATGTAGACTGGTTGGGCAAACTTCCATGCACCCTCCAGGACCCTGCTAAGGGTGTAGAGCTGGTCCACTGTTCTGCGACCAGGACGAAAACCACACTTTTCCTCCTGAATCCGATTTTCGACTATCTGATGGACCCTCCTCTCCAGGACCCCCGAATAGACTTTTCCAGGGAGGCTGAGGAGTGTGATCACTCTGTGGTTGGAACACACCCTCTGGTCCCCCTTCTTAAAGAGGGGGAGCACCGTCCCGGTCTGCCAATCCAGAGGCACTGTCCCCGATGTCCATGCGATGTTGCAGAGGCGTGTCAACCAAGACAATCCTACAACATCCAGAACCTTGAGGAAGTCCGGGTGTATCTCATCCACCCCGAGGGCCCTGCCACCAACGAGGTTTTTGACCACCTTGGTGACCTCAGTCCCAGAAATGGGGGAGCCCACCCCTGAGTCCCCAGGCTCTGCTTCCTCATTATTAGTTTATTATTCTGTTCACTTTTTATGGGAGTGGATGCTGCCAATGGTGCTGTGCCGGATGTTCACAAGGAGTTGTTAAGAAGGTAGGGCCTAGGGAATCCATTCCCTGACGGGTTTATCCATTCCCGGGAATTTGGGAATCCCGCATGTCATTCCCGGGAATCTCGGGCTCCCTGAAATGACACAGTACACGGGCATCTCACATGTGAATGGTTTTAGAACGAGCAACACTTATTTTTAATAAAACTACTGCAATATGTTGACACCAATAAAAGACTAACCTTTTCTACAAGAACTTCATGCTGTCATATAAGTTCATGTATCTAGTTAGTTGCGGTAATAAGACCATAGAAAGCACAACGTGTTGAGCGTGCGGTCGTCCAGGCGAGAGCGCACCTTCGTGCAGAGTACACCAGATGCTGAGAAAGCACGCTCTGCCACCACTGAAGTAGGCGGCACAGTCATTAGATACTGATACACTTGTTCTAAACAATGCCCACCCTTGCTGTTGCTCTGCAACACCACCGTTTCAGCTTTTACTGATGCATCCAGTTTCTTGTCATCATTCTGTGATGGCAAGTTTCTTAGCTCAGATCATGCAAATGCAACAGACTGACACATTGCAATTTCAAGTTGCTGTTCAAAGCTGTCAACAGCACAGACGTCAATGAACTCTGCCCCATCCCGGCATTCATGTACTGCAGAGTGCAGACTCTTCCCAGTCCACTGTGCTCAGTCAGCTGGGAGACTGACTGCTGCTGGTCTGTTGTTGACTGAATTAATCGGCAACACACTACATCGTGGGCCAAAAAACCGTGCCACTTAATTAGTTTCAACTATAACTCTGTTATTTCTTGATCGATTTTTATACTTTTACACGCTATATATGCAAGCTTGGCCGTTCCCATTTTCCCGGGAATTACAGCAGTTTCATTCCCGGGAATGCGATTCCCTAGTAGGGCCTGATTTAGTTTCCTAAGGAAGCAGAGTCGCTGTTGGGCTTTTTTCACCAGGTAAGAGGTGTTAAGGGACCAAATAAGCCATTTTGTTATGTAAACTCCAAACGCTCTGTACACATTCCACTACTTCTCCATTAATGTGGAGCGGGAGGTGGACTGTCTTCTTAGTTTAGAATGATTTATTTTGTTTTGGTGGTGTTTATAACTAATTTGCTAAAGTAAGCACATGCTGTCTCATACTGAGACTATGTATAGTGATGGGTCTGATATAAAAACCAGCATTAAAGGATGTGAAAAAACTTGCCTTCATGCATATAGGAATTGAATTTCGATATCAGCGGCAAACTATAAAGCTGAATGGCTGTTGTGAAAAGACAAACTTGTTGTAGTTGAACAAAATGGTATCAAAATGGTATGGTACTTTGCAACAGGATGGGCATGTTCAAGAAACCATCCATATCCAGAGCAATACTGAGGAGAAGGATATGTATAAGTATAAACCAGGCAAAATAAATTAAAGGAAAGCAAACACTTCTGCCTCTGGTTTCCTTTCATAAGTCTTGCGTGCCTTTTTCAACGGTTGGGTGTCCTGCCCACTTTCTCACCTCAGTGTACCAAAAAACTCAATTCCTGCCCTACTTTCTTTGACTGCTTAAATCTTTGCCCCATTTCTCCTCTGCACTTTACATCAAGCTATTCTCCTGTCTCAAGTGTCTTTAAACTGTCCCCACTCAGGTCACTCTAAAACAAACTGCGATACGATTTTCAGGGCCAAACGATCTTTAATCTTGTGGGGCCAGAGGTGATTCTCAAACGAGAATACACATCTGGGGAGAATTCATCAAGAAGTTTGTTAAAAATAGCATAGAAATCTGCCACTGCAAGGCTACATCTACAGGGCTTCTTCCTAAAACACATACCCCCAATTACCCCACGCCATACACTTTAAACCATTGGGGTTTCAGAGAGAGAGCAAATGGAAATGAACAGAAGGCTTGAGGCTAAGAGGAAATAAAAAGTTAAAATTGCTGTTATCATTTCAGGATCTCCACTGCACAAGTTAATTGAAGCGTAATGATTAATTTGTACCTAGTAATGAGTGCAGCGACAGAAGAGACAAACAGACAGTCACACACACATAGATCATGGCTCCAGATGTTTGAGACGTGCTTCTGTCTTCTACAATTTCTTTCAGTCATTTTGACTATTGCACCACTATATGGCACAACAACAGCAAATAAATAGTGATAAATAAGCGTTGTGGTCTTGGTATTGTGACACTAGAGGGTGCTGTCGTTCCTCTAACCCGACAAACAAACATCCACGACTCCAAGTAAAAGAACAAAAAGGTGTTTAAATTCTTTCTTTTCCTTTAGTAGTGCCTCTAAGAAACTCTAACCACCATACACAGGCAAACAATAATATTAATAAATGCAATAATTATTCTCAATTCTGTCCTCCACACCTCCCAGCAAGCTCTGTCAACCACCGCCCAACTCCGGCTTGCTTGCTGGGTTCCCTAAAGTCCTTTATATTGTCCTTGACCTGGAAGTGCTTCTGCTCTTTCTCCCACATGACTTGCCAGCACTTCCAGGTCAGATGGAGAGCTTGAATTTTCTTCAGCCCGGGCTATATAGTCTCCCTGCAGTGTCTCCTGGTGGCACCCATGGTACCCAACAGGGCTGTGAAGCCAAACTCCAAATCCCATGGTGCCCTGCGGGAATCCGGGACACCATTAAGCTGCAGGCAAAACTGCCATCTAGCGTCCTGGTGGAGGCAGTGTCCCAAATTAGCTGCCTTCCCCCATCCTTTCAATCTTTGGGTGTCCCGGCCATCCATCACAGAATATATAATAATTATTAAAACACTGCAGCTACATTCTGGCAGGGCGTGCTTGCATTTCCAATTAGACAAAAATATGAACTTACTTTAGTAATTCATTAAGGTGCGCACTCGTAAGCCCAGAAGTACTGCTGGGTCAAAGATAAAAGGAGACGCATCATCTTAACTGGCAGGCAGTTAAGGAGTCAGGAGTAGGAGGATGAGGCTTCATGGGATGAGTACGAAGAAAGAGGATTGTTTTTCTGGGCTGTTTATTTTGATTGTTCTTATTTTGATCTGTGAAGATAATGTTTATTAATAAAAAGGGACTATTTTTGAACCCATGACTGGTTTGCGTGTGATTGTGTCTGAGATTTCGGGATCAGTGATGCCCTCTACTGGTTACAATATATATATCTAGCAGATGGCCAGGGCACTTAACTGGCTGGGATACCACCGTAATGGAAGGACCATGTACAGGGAATTACCTTCCCCAGAGTACTAAATGGCAGACCCCTTAGATTGCTACAGCACTGAGTTTGGCACAGCCCTGTTGTGTTTTCATGGGTTCCACTAGTGCTTCCTGTCGAGCCCTACTTTATCGTGCTTCAGCCTTACCCGGAAGTACTCCTGGGTGCTGAATAAAAGGAGCCGCCTCGCATCATTCCAGGAGCCAGAGTTGGGAGGAAGGTGATGAAGCTTGCTGGAGGAGTGGAAGCAGACAGAGGTAGAGAGAGAGAAACAGAAGGAAGAGAGAAAGAAGAGAAGCCATAGAAAGAGTTGCTTTGGGCTTATTGGTGTGCTTTTTGTACTTTTCACTGTGCTGTGGGAAACAAAGTGTTTCCCATAATAAAAGCTTGTGTCTTGCTGGACTTGTGCTTTGTGTCTGTCTGTATCAGGTTTGGGGAGTTTGGGGAGCTGGAGCACCCACTTCAGGCTACTATATACAGTATATATATAAACATCCTGTAAATGATATATTGGCTTAAACTCACTTTCTTATGGTGCCTTGTGTGTTGCCTTTCTGGAATTTCATGTCTGTAGTTTAGTCCTGGTGGAGTCCTGCAGTTTTTTTGGTGCACCCAGTTTCTCAGTTAGCGAGTCATTATTGCTTCTAACTGATCTCATTCTTTAGTCAGCTGGCCCTTTTTTGTTCTCTTATCCTTCATTCAGAGGATTTCAGTAGTGTGATCTTTAAATTTCTGGGAAACAAAGAAGTATGAGTTTGTATCCAATTAAAATCAGAAAAAATGGAGAGAAAACCTGTAGCAACAGGAGTCCCCTGTATTCAGACTTGACAATCACTATCTGGTAGGCAGAAAGAATGTCAAATCTGATGACTGTTGTTGATTTAATCACCTCAGGATGTCAGATTATATAACTACTAATTGTAAGGCATGACAAATTATACAACTCTGTGACGACTTTCCAGCACAGTCTTATATTTCCAAAGAACCACAAGTTCGCCTCTTTCTCTGACAGCAAATTATATGGTGCCTGAAAAAACTGGTGCTATACAAATGCTTTCCAGGTATGGTGAGTTCAGCTACAACTTCGGTCATTTCTTCTTTTTTTTTTTACATTCTGTAGTGGCATCTAAAATGTTAGACATTAGACAGACGAGCCTATTTACTGTTCACAAAATCCAAAATACCTGCATTCAAAGATTACTGGAAAATGATATAATGTGACGAGGCTTTTAGAGGCTGTAATGGCAGTTTATAACCCACCCTGATACACTTAGTTGCTGTGCACCAGGCAGTGTGGGTTTCTTCCTTTCTCCTCTTTTATGGTGGTCTTCCAAAAGACTTTCCCTGTACATTGCTTATCCATGTAATCTCTGGTGAGGAGAATAACCCTTCAGAATGATTTTGGGCTTGGAGAAAATCAGATCATATTTCTCACAGACAGACTCAGAATCAAAAACAAGTCCCTACAGTGGTGAGGGCCTGAGACTAAACACCATGCCAATATGTTCCCCGTATAGCCATAACTCATTTTTTATTTTAGAATTTTTATGCAGAAAATCAATTTATAGTCTAAGTAGCCTGATTCCTAGGAATTACACAAGAGGAGAATGACAAAAATAAAAGTGATGAAATCCAGGAAGGGCAATAGCTGCCCACAATATTTTAATTGGCAATGTTGCGGTCTTGAGTTCAGCTTCATAGCCATTAGACAAAATAACGAGCCAGTTCCCTGCTATTATGATCTAAGCATTTCCAAACATCATGTTATGAGCTTTTGCATGATAATGTTTTCAGGAAGGTATAATTATAGAAATTTTAATATTTTGTGTATTTATTTATGATTAGTATACTTTGTTTTTGTATGTGTACTGGCACCTGAGTAACAATCTGTCATTTCACAGAGCTTTCACGCCCCCATACAAACCCCCTCACACACTCTACCATTGTTGTTTCAGTACATCAACACACTTTCACAAACTCATCTGAATCCCTCCGCCACGGTTTCTTCACAGATGTTTCAAAAGAAATCAAATGAACAACAGTGTAATCCAAAAAATATAAAGTTTAACCTTCTTGGTGTTGTGATTCTATAGGCATCTGCCAAAACAACTGGGAGTACTGATAGTTCTTTTCCACTACAGTAAGTGCAATGTTGTGTTTGTTATAGTGGTGGCCATGTTGTTTATCGGAACAACACCCATTGACAGTCATGACTTGTGATGTTGCTCACCAGTTTTCAGATGAGCTGATAAAGGAATTCTCACAATTGTAAGGACACTATGTTGCCCTTTCTGACCAACAATATTTTGCAATGCACTCACATATTCTCTTCCACTGACACTTTTCCTTTTATCACTTTGATGTGGGCCTGTATTTGCTCTGGAATCTTCTGATTAGCTTAGTAAGGGAAAGGAATTTTAGGAATGGTTAGAATCCTTTTTTTCTCTTTTTGAAAGATGATATTTGTTCTTAATTTTGATTTTTGTTTTACTTGCATATTTTACCCTTTTCAAATCTTTTTATCTTCTGGTTCTTGCTAATAATTTCCCTGTGGACAGGACTTTCTTTCAGTCAAGGTCACTACATCTGTATGTCTTCATAATGTTTTTGTTTGCTGTCTTTAAGTCATATGTATCTGATAAGAGTTGTTATGAAATTCAGTGCTCATGAAATTCCACAACAGGTTTTATCTAAAAATATTTGGCAGCACAGCTCCACATATAACCTAGAAACAGAAAAACAACCTAGCCCCAAACTAAGGACGTAGGCTTTATGGACAGAACAAGCCAAAATGGACCAGACTGAAAACACATTACCAATGGAGGAGAAGGACTGCAAAACCCCTGGTCCTAAATCACAAACAGAGTTCTTTCATATTTTAAAGCAGGGGTCCTCAATCACAGTGCTGGAGGGCCACAGTGGCTACAGGTTCATTCCAGCCAGTGTCCTAATTAGAACTCAGTCCTTGCTGATAATGAAAGTTGGTGTTTCACTCACTCTATGCCTTGTTAGTGCCTTTACTCGTCAAAGACAAATTTGAGTTACTTTGTAGATCAGAGGTCCTCAATTACAGTCCCGGAGGTCTGCTATGGCTGCAGGTTTTCACTTTAACCAAGTTCTTAATTAGAACCCTTTTATGTACTACTAAAGGGCTTAATTTTTAATTATGTACATTATTTGGGCTTAATTTTAGTTTTCTTGCCTGTTACCATTCAGAACCCTTCATTGCCTATTTTATATTTTAGCAGCTACATTTAAGCTTTAATTGTTTCCTGTTTTCTTAATCAGACACTAGTTAATAATAAGACACAGATAACTAATAAACCAGCAGCTCTCCAGATAACATGCTTACCATGAAGTATTTGTGATAAAAAATGTTTAGAAATGAATGAGAGGGGAATTGGAAGGACCATTAAGTTTAAATCTATTCTGGTCCACAAAACACATGGATAATGTTATCACAGAAGGAAACTCTACAGTGCAATTAAATTGCTCTTAGATAAATGACAGCATTAACAAGCTAAATAGTTCAATACCAAGTTTCATTATCAGCATAGCATGGTGGCGCAGTGGGTAGAGCTGCTGCCTCGCAGTTAGGAGACCCAGGTTTGCTGCCTGGGTTCTCCCTGTGTGGAGTCTGCATGTTCTCCCTGTGTCTGTGTGGGTTTCCTACAGGTACTCCAGTTTCCTCCCACAGTCCAAAGACATGCAGGTTAGGTGCATTGGCGATTCTAAATTGTCCCTAGTATGTGCTTGGTGTGTGGGTGTGGGTGTGGGTGTGTGTGTGTGTTTGTGTGCGCCCTGCAGTGGGCTAGTACCATGTCCGGGGTTTGTTTCCTGCCTTGCACCCTGTGTTGGCTGGGATTGGCTTAGATATAGTGGGTTGGATAATGGATGGATGGATTATCAGCATGGACTGTTTTCTAATTAGGAAACTAGTTGGTATAAAAACCTGCAGCCACTGTAGCCCTCCAGGACTGTGCTTGAGGACCCCTGGTCTAAAGCCTCACTTACAGTATACATTAAGTATGCTTAAACAAACAAATCCTGAACTTGTAAATCCTTAAAGAAAGCCAAAATCCTGTAACAAAGATCTCCAATTTTGTTTGCTTTTTTAGGCTTCTTTTGTCTGAAGTATTTTTTGATTATCTATACATATAATTCACTAAAGCAGCCGACCATGGCAGGCAAGACGCAAGACAGAGCCCTGCCCGCCAACTCACCGAGCCGGCCAACCAACAATTCACTACACCCGACACGACCGAGCCACGCCTGCCAACTCACAGAGCCCCGCCCAACAACTCTAAGACCATGGGATACGCACAACAGAGCCCCGCCTACCAACTCTAACCCTCCTCCTGCCACACTCGCAAACTGTTTTACACGCTGCATACAGCGATTCCGAAACGCGACAAACATGCTTCTTGTTAGATGGTTCTGCAGGAATGGGGAAAACCTTTGTCTACAAAAACCTGCTTCATACCATACTAAGAGCATAGTGTATTTGTTGGCTTGCCCGCCTGCCTGCCCACCTGACTGTTACCAGCATTCACCACAATGTACTGGAGTGTTAAACTATCGCAGCTGCTACCTCACAAACTGTCCTTATTCGCCGGATGTCGGATACGTACGCACGCAAGACAGAGCCCCACCCCCAACTCCTCACCTGTGTCACTTTCATCTGTGTACAGTCCACATGCACCTGTGCGCCACATTGATTGCTCATTTTCCAAACACATCCTGTCACAAACTGTCCTTATGTTGGAGACGGGAAAAACAGAACACCTGTGACATTACCTTCACATTGTTTTGCTTTTATTTCTGATCCCGTTCAACAACTATATGGTGACATCGACGTCTCAACTGTCACTCTGGAACAACTCAGCACACGAGATATATTAAGGGTCACCAACGAAGACTCGCTACACCTTAATGAACAAGTGCTGAAACTTATCCCTACCGACGAAGTGACTTTCACCAGCGTTGACTCCATCGTCACAGACGATCCTGCAGATCAACTTTTATTCCCCGAAGAATTTCTTAATAGTCTTACTCCCACTGGCATGCCTCCGCATAAACTCAAAATTAAAATTGGTTCAGTCATCATGCTTCTCAGAAACCTCCTGACAGAAAAAGGTCTCTGTAAAGGCACTAGACTGACTGTTACCAGCATTCACCGCAATTTACTGGAGTGTAAAACTATCGCAGCTGCTACCTCACAAACTGTCCTTATTCCCCGGATATCCCTGACCCCATCAGATTCAAATTTGCCTTTTACTTTTACACACAGACAATTTCCTGTTAGATTGGCGTTTGCAATGATAATTAATAAGGCACAGGGACAAATTTTCAAAAAGATATGCCTGTATCTGCCAAAACCAGTTTTCAGTCACGGACAATTGTATGTTGCTCTCTCCAGAGTTCCATCTTTTCATTCACTCACAGTCGTATCCTCAAACCCACCCCATTTGAACAACTGTGTCTTTCAGGAAGTGTTCACCCATCAATAAATAATTATGCAGCGTATGCTACACCGCGGGTTGGCTAGTAGTAATTATTTAATGTTTATAGTACTCAGTTTCTCAATTTATGTATTATTATGTTACTATGTCTAAGTTTATATTCTCTTGTCTCCTTTGTATTTTGTGGGTGGTACTCCAGAAGGTGGGCTGCTCTGATGTCACCATGGCTGAACCCTCCCTCTGGCTATTTTGGTTAAAGCAGAAGGAAAGCTTGGGGATGGCACATTGAAATTGTGGAGGAGTTATAGTGAGTCCTGTGTCTCTTGTTTGATTGTTTTTTATTAACTCTGTTCTGTTTTCTGTATTCTTTGTTGGATTTATGTTTTGGGAATTTTTAGTTACCGGGTTGCCTGTTAGGTAGCTCCTTAGCTTTATTTTTTGTTCTTGGAGCATTTTTGTTTTAGATTTAGTTTTTTAAATAATTATTCTTATAAAGATTATTTTGGTTTTGTCTACCAAGCCAAATCATTTGAAAGAATCCAGAAAATGGTGCAGAATTAACTCCTTAAAAAGGAATATTAAACAGGAAATACAGTATTTAGAGTATTCAACATAACGTTTGCTGATGACATTATGATCTGTAGGGATAGTAGGGAGCAGATTGAGGAGACCCTGGTGAAGTGAAGTTAGGAACAAGAAAGAATGCATGTGTGTGAATGAGAGGGAGGTCAGTGGAATGGTGAGGATGCAGGGAGCAGAGTTGGTGAAGGTGGATGAGTTTAAATACTTGGGATCAACAGTACAGGGTAATGGGGATTGTGGAAGAGAGGTGAAAAAAAGAGTGCAGGCAGGGTGGAATGGATGGAGAAAAGTGTCAGGAGTGATTTGTGACAGATGGGTATCAGCAAGAGTGAAAGGGAAGGTCTACAGGACGGTAGTGAGACCAGCTATGTTATATGGGTTGGAGACGGTGGCACTGACCAGAAAGCAGGAGACAGAGCTGGAGGTAGCAGAGTTAAAAATGCTAAGATTTGCATTGGGTGTGACGAGGATGGATAGGATAAGAAATGAGTACATTAGAGGGTCAGCTCAAGTTGGACAGTTGGGAGACAAAGTCAGAGAGGCGAGATTGCGTTGGTTTGGACATGTGCAGAGGAGAGATGCTGAGTATATTGGGAGAAGGATGTTAAGGATAGAGCTGCCAGGTAAGAGGAGAAGAGGAAGGCCTAAGAGGAGGTTTATAGATGAGGTGAGAGTGGACATGCAGGTGATGGGTGTGACCTAGCAAGATGTAGAAGACAGGAAGATATGGAAGAAGATGATCTGCTGTGGCAACCCCTAACGGGACCAGCCAAAAGAAAAAAAAGAAGAAGAAGAGTACTCAACACAACGGCAACAGATTTCAATGCACTTCACTCCTTTTTAGGAGTTACATAGCGAGAGGAAGGACAACAGGGTGGCCCCACCTCCTAGAGTATCACCCATAAAACACAAAGGCCATAGAAGAACAGATTTACACATGGAAACAAAATATATAAATTGAATGCTATTAACATTAAATAATCACAATGAACAAAAAATACTTTAAACTTGGAATAACAAAGAAACAAAAGCAGAGATCAGGAAACACTATCTGGCATAACATTCTTAAACAGAAAAATGTTTTTATACACATAATTTACTGAAGCAAATGAAAAAAAAAGAATAAAATAAAGAAATTGAGCTAGTGATGAAACCCTCGCTGAATAACTAGAACAGTGGATTATGTCTCAGTAAAATGAACACAATGGACAACTGGAGCTTTGTTGTTGATTTTCCAGAGTCTGATTCCTGGCCTAAGTAGGTTTTTCTTTTGTTTGGACTTGTCTGTTGTTTCTAAATTATTATTTTACATACTTTTTTGTCATTTTGTAATTTTATGTAATTTTGCAAATTTAATTCAAGTATATTTTATTATTTATGTAAAATGATATTTATTTATTTCTTGCTATATACACTTCTTTGCTACATTCCTTGCATCCTGTGTATGGAATCCCAAGAGGCTGGCCCACCATGAGATTCTGCTTGAGGGCTTCTGTCCTTTTACAAAGAGTTTGATTGTTGGTGAGTGAAGAGCGTTATTGTAAATAATATTTGGATTTTCTGGTAATATGAATTTTTGGTTGTTTTCTAGATTTTGATTCTGAATTTCTGGACTGATTGTGTTTGCTTATTGTTGCCTTTGTTTAGGCAAACTGATTTTAGTTTTACTTTTTTTCCAGCCTTGCCTTTTTGGGCTTCAGTTTTTTGAATTTTTTTGCATTTCAAAATTTGTTAATTTGTTTTCTTTTGTCTTTTAAGCCAGAGGCTTATGGTCACACTCCAGAAAATCCACATACCAGAAAATCCAAATATTACTTACAATAACACTCTTCACTCACCAATAATCAATCTCTTTCTAAAAGGACAGCAATGAACCCAAGTGTTGATCTCGACAACAAGGTAAGTAATGAGATACCTGAAGGTTTTGATAGCACTAGCAACAACTGCAAAGGCTAGTTAGGTAGGTACGGTATATCATCACCCTGACACTACTCTCCTCTGCTACCACTCCACGCAAGAATCCCCCACCACTTTGAAAATACTCCATCTCTGATATCAGTCTCACCCTTGGCCCTGCTAATGCTTTGACTTCACCACATATTCAGTAATTTTCTTTTTTAAATCTTTGAATCCAACACTATTTCATGGGTGATGGAGCCCATCTCTAAAGCACTGGGCATAAAACAGGAGACAATCCTGGACAAGCCCACTGGTCCATTGCAGGGCACACTCGCTCACTCACACATCCATATTGTTTCATACAGTGAAAATGTAAGCTGCTAGTCATTCTAATATTTTGATTTAGGCTTTGGAATATGAGATACACCAGTATACCCAAATTAAACCCTTGCAAATATCAGAGAATATGAAATCCTTCAAATGCTAAAACGATCTATTCTATTTCCAGAATTGAGTAATTTTGTCAAGTAAAGCTTCCTTATTTGTCAAAATACCAGTCTGATTTTTTGATATTCCTAGACACCTTTGGATTTCATTGTGGGTCATCCAGAGTAATAACTTAGGAACACTACTGCAGCCCTCATATGAAGGTTTTATTGTACTACACAAAAGCAGAGTAGTTAGTGAAGCTACGTCACATTCCTAGCAGACCTCGCTCAGATCTGAACAACGTGCAGATGAAGTTAATGGAGCGTGATTGTGTTCTCTTCAATACTCAGGCATCTCATGCATTATTTGTTCCTGCTCCATATTCCTAGATAAGCTATGTCTACCTATAACTATGACTCTGGTTCCAGAAAATTAGATAGATGGAGGGATGCATAAGATTTTTTGAAAATTATGACATACATACTCATTTCTGGAATTCGAGTAATTTGCTTGATAAGTCTCAGTATATCATAACAGATACCATGACATCTAAATGTAAACCTGAAAAGGACTCTCTTCAAAAGCTAATGATGTAGACTTAAAATAATCACATGCAATGACTAAAATTAAGTTTCTTTTATTACAACAGATCTGCAGGAGGACAGCAAGCAAACTCGTCAGTTCTGTTCAGTTGTATTAACTAGACTAGAATTTCCTGAGCTTATAAAGACATTGGTAAGAAAAATATGTCATGACATCCAGAGAGCCTATTAATGATCTTATAAAGAACGGAAAGTTACTGGTTATTATCAAAGAAAACCAAATTTAAACTGTCAAGAAACCCTTATTATACAAAAAGTAATATAAATAAACACATTTATGGAAAAATATAAACAAAAAAAAGGAATATTCATTCACAGTAACCACTGGCCTAATAGATAATTTACATTCGTCACAGGCTTCAGGCCTCATGTAATGAAAAAAATACAATCTGTAATTGCTATTACAGCAAATAAAAAAATAACAAATTTAATCTTGCAAAATGAAAGTTAATTTTCTGCTTGTTTAAAATGCTTTCATTCAGATCAAAGATGGGTACTGACTTGTTACAACCAGATTTCTTACAAAGGCAATATTTACACTATTCCATAGTACATATGCAAACACTTGAAAAGTACAGAACTAAATGTTTTAAAACAGGCAATTTTATCGGCTCTGCTAGTGCTATGCATTTGTATGTTGCTCGTTCATTCTATCGTTTGATGAATGCTGTACTGTAATTACTTTGCAGGGTTGTAGGATTTTAAATGCCAACACTCTCAATGCCTGATCATCACTGCTTCATATGCAAAGCACTGCATATAATAAACCTTCATAATACTTACAACATGATTTTTAAGATAATCAGTAAGTTTACAAACCTTAAAAAATCCAATGACTGCCAACTCAGAGTCTTCAAGGAACTGGCGCAACTCCTCAGTGTTGGCTATTTTTACTGGATATCTGGATGAACCTGAGCAGCATCGAATGAAAACATTTGAAAAGTCACAAGTCAGCCATCTCGATCTCTATATGAGTGTTGAAATAAATTCAGCAGAAGAAAGAATCATGCTCCATTTTGTTTAACAACCTATGTACCTCTCAACACTGGCATTCTTTAAAAAAATCACCCAGCCTCTCAACTAAGACTAATACTTTAGCCACAGCCATGTTACAGAGTACCTTGGTCTTTGCTTCTCGCAAGTGCAGGAAGTAAAAGGAGAATAGGCCAGACCCATGGACACCTAAGAGCCATCCTGTCGGGAGTTCACGCTGTCAATTGGAAGGCTGCTCTGATGTTTCCAGCTCTCTACCCTTCCCAATAGTCACATGACCTCCGACAGGTGAGAAACCCACAGGTGTTTTTATGCCACGTATGTCAGGCTTTCCAGGTTAACGTGGATAAGCGGGCTTGTCTGAAAGCCACCTGCTGTCTCACTGCATTTTCACAAACCCAAAATGAAAGGTTAAGTAGCAGGCGTAAAGCGCAGAAATCAGCAGAGTCGAGAGAGATGATCTGATCGGTAGTGCTAGGGTGCTTCATAAGGTCTGATTAGTGTTTATCCACTAAGCAGTAAATCTGAGGGAAGCAATTCATTTCTGACCAAAAAGTAGGTGTGTATTAGTGGTCAGGCCACTCTGTCTTTCATAAAACTATTAGATAGATAGATAGATAGATAGATAGATAGATAGATAGATAGATAGATAGATAGATAGATAGATAGATAGATAGATAGATAGATAGATAGATAGATAGATAGATAGATAGATAGATAGATAGATAGATAGATAGATAGATACTTTATTAACTCCCAGGGGGAAATTCACATACTCCAGCAGCAAAAAATATTAAATTAAAGAGTACCGTAATAAAAAAATGCAGGTAAAAAAAACAGACAATAACTTGAATAATGTTCAGCGTTTACCCCCTCTGGTGGAATTGAAGAGCCGCATAGTTTGGGGGAGGAATGATCTTCTCAGTCTGTCAGTGGAGCAGGACAGTGATTATAAAGTGATTATACACTATTATAAAATAGTGAATTAACAAATACAGTATGAATAACAGATAATTAGCTACAGATGAGAACATTGTTTTTATTGTTACTTTTACTTTTTTGTCACAGGTAATATCATATTGCTATAAAGTATTATTAAAAACATGCACAAAACAATCAACTTTGTTGAGATCAATTATGCACTACTACTACTAATAATAATAATAACAGAACAGGGCATGATAGTAATTATAATGCTGTTACGACGTTACTTTTACATTTTTCTCATTGTCCTGAAATTTTTTCAAGACACTTTCTTTCCATGAAAGACTTTAGGGCGTTTTGACTGCATTTCTATTTTTAATTTTTGTTTTAAACGTGTTCTAATTTAGTTACAAAATATTCCATATTTTCTGATGACATTTTATTTCTTCAGTGGTGCTACCATTTTTTAGTTTTGATTTTTGACATTTAGTTGGTGTATTGGTTTCTATCAGATGTCGTACTTTTATGTAACTGAATTGTCCCTTGTGTGACAGTAACCACAAAGGGGAAAACAAATGATTGACAGTTGCTAGACCTTTGAGGTGGGACGCCCTGTTTCCAGAGTTCCTTCCTGATTCCAGAAGTGTTTCTGATATTCTGCCAAGGGATGGAAAGACAGTATTTTTTTTTTCTAATTAAGGAACCAGGAGAGAAAATGGCAACTAGAATATGAAGCAAACTTTCAAATCCAGAAAGTCAAACTGAACTTTCATCAAGTGAAATCCTAAATCGAAGTAGAAGTACGCTTGTCAGGAAATCACTAATTAGACAGTGTCACACACGTGTGCATGGGAGGCAGCTAAAGGGTCCAAATGAGAGTAATTCCACAGCAGACCGGGGGGTGGCGGAGTGCACTGACCTTCTTTCTCACTTTCCTGCAGACCGTTTACAGGAAATTCTGCCTGGCTCTAATGACGTCACGTCTGGTTCCGGGCCCTTGGATGATGTCACTTCCGGTGAAGAACCCATGACCGAAGAGGCTTACTGTTCTGGCCCTTCTGATGATGTCACATCTGGGTCTGAACCTATGGAAGAGGATCCTTCCGCTTCCTCCCTCAATGACTTCACTTCCTTTTCTGGCCTTTAAAGCTGCCATATTTGACTAACCTAATCAGTTCTGTTTTGGACTCCATTCTGAGCACATCACTGCAAGCAATTTATCCATTTGCAGCCAGGGAATATTATACAGGTGGCTACCCCAAACCTTTTTATGACTCTTGTGTTTGCTTTTTGTGGCAACAGTCATTTGGCAAATCGTTTTGTTTTCTCTGTATGCTCAAATAGTCAACTGCTCCACAAAATGGCAGCACCCACGGGAAACAAAATCAAGAAGGTACAAAAATATTAAAACTATGCAAGAAACATTATATAAACTTCAAACTACAAATCTCAAAATGAAAGTACAGACGAGCCCTGAAATTTGTGGGGGTTACATTCCTAGAGCACCTACAAATTTTGAAAAACTGCAAATTTTGGATGTGGTCAAAAAATGACTATAAATGCTTATTTTTATAGGTTAAACCCTAAATATGCCCCCAAAACACTTTAATTTCATTTCAAATTCAGCTTAATACATTACCCTAAAAAAAAGAATGTAAAGGTAAACCCGTATACTGTATAGTACTGTATTGTTATGTCACTCGCAGTGCTAGAATTTAAAATACCGATGTTTGGTATGCACTGTTGTTTTCTTTGGTATAAGTAGGGTAAATACAGTAATAATTTAATTTAATAAAAATACAGTAAAATGTATGGGTACTCACCAATAATTAATGGTATTGATTCAAAATGATGATGATGATGATGAATTAGCTGTGCAGTACGATGAAGGTATGTAATGAAGATAATGACTGCACAGCAAAGCAGAGGATTTACAGCTTCTCGGGTGGCGCCTCTTCTTCAGGCACTTCAGGAGAAATCGTATCTTCTGATGGGTCTTCTTCTGGTGGGGTTTTGTGCTGGCTTTTCTTGATTTGAGGAACATTGTGATGGAAAGTTGAGGCATAACTTTTTATTTCCCGGAGCAAATCCAGTAGTTGGCGGCACGGTGGCGCAGTGGGTAGCGCTGCTGCCTCGCAGTTGGGTGATCTGGGGACCTGGGTTCGCTTCCCGGGTCCTCCCTGCGTGGAGTTTGCATGTTCTCCCCGTGTCTGCGTGGGTTTCCTCCGGGCGCTCCGGTTTCCTCCCACAGTCCAAAGACGTGCAGGTTAGGTGGATTGGCGATTCTAAATTGGCCCTAGTGTGTGCTTGGTGTATGGGTGTGTTTGTGTGTGTCCTGCGGTGGGTTGGCACCCTGCCCAGGATTGTTTCCTGCCTTGTGCCCTGTGTTGGCTGGGATTGGCTCCAGCAGACCCCCGTGACCCTGTGTTCGGATTCAGCGGGTTGGAAAATGGATGGATGGATGGAAATCCAGTAGTTCAACCTTCTTCTGGCACTTAGGTTCATTGCCAGAAGTCTTAGAAGGTACAGGGCATTTGGGCAGCATCTTAGGGCTTTAAGAAGAACAAAACGAAAAACATGAGAACGCTCCGTGAAACACTCACTAACTACACGCGGTAAACTGTTATGATACAGGAATGCTGGGCTGCATCTGCCGGAGATGCGTCACAGGGCAGTAGCCAATCAGCAGCAAGGAGAAATGAATAACGCCATTCCAAGCCGTGTTTTCCTCTACGGTTGCTTTGTGTTCTCTCTAAAGCAGGGGTAGGCAACGTCGGTCCTGGAGTGCCACAGTATGTGCAGGTTTTTGTTCCAACCCAGTTCCTTAACGAGAACTCAATTATTGCTGATGAAGCACGTATTGCTTAAGTGACATTTTAATGCTTCATTTTAGTGGTCTCGCTTGTTAAGGTTCTCCAACCTTAATTGCTTATTTCAATCTTAAACTGCTGCATTCAGTGTTTTAATTGCTCCTTATTAGCAATAAGATGTAAAAGACAAAGCAGCCAGCAGTTCTCCAGCTAGCTTTTTTCCAATTACATCTGTGTGTGTTCATCATGCACGGTTTGATTTAATAAAACACTTAATAGAAAAATGTGGCAGACTGAAAATGATCTGTTTTAGGCTTCAAATCATTTGGATGATATCCTTGGAAAGGAAAAAAATCTACGATATAAAAGCCTTACATTGCACAGACTAACAAGCCATAAAATTAAATAAGGTCTGAGATTGGCAATGATTGGTTTCTAATTAAGCAATTGGGTTGAATGAAAACCTGTAGCCACTGCGACTCACCAGGACCGACATTGCCTACCCCTGTTTTACATCTTATTGCTAATAAGGAGCAATTAAAACACTGAATGCAGCAGTTTAAGATTGAAATAAGCAATTAAGGTTGGAGAACCTTAACAAGCGAGACCACTAAAATGAAGCATTAAAATGTCACTTAAGCAATATGTGCTTCATCAGCAATAATTGAGTTCTCGTTAAGGAACTGGGTTGGAACAAAAACCTGCACATACTGTGGCACTCCAGGACCGACGTTGCCTACCCCTGCTCTAAAGTACAGCATTGCCACAAAAAAAGCCATAAAAAAATTTCGAAGGATATTTGCGATTTCCGCTAACAATTATTATTTAGGTTCTAAGGAAAAATCCGCAAACAACTGAGGGCGCGAACTCTGAACCGCAACTTCGTGAGGGTCTACTGTACTTCATAACATCCAGCAATTGACCCAGAAGTAACACTGGGGTGAGCCTTAAAGGTCGCTTTCCCTAGTAGTGTCTCAAAGACTCTCTAGTGGGAAAGACTGTGACTATTGAACTTTAAGGTGGGCAAGTGGATGAGCCCTTCCTATCAGTGTCAGGAATGCTATTTTTCTTATTTCCCTTTCATTTTCCCAGTGAGATAAGCTTTTCACCATTTTGTCTGTGTTTGTTTTCCTAAATTCACCAGAATTTTCCACAGGTGTTTCCATTTTGTGACCACGGATATAACATAACATGCAAATGCACAGTGTGTGATATTCCTGTGGTTACATTATAAGAGATATGGTGTTGTGCACAATTAAGTGTCCCAACATTGCCTCAAACAAAGCAAAAACCTTTATAAAGACTTAACTTGAACAATAAAAGAAAATCAGTTAAGGGAACAATGATACTTTTTGACTTGTGTTTGACTTTGTGGTTTTAAATCTAGTTTGCCCTTATATTGTGTAGCAAGATCAGTGAAGATTTATCAATATCACCTCTTCTAAATATCCCAGACTTATTCTATTGCTAATTCCTGAAAGAAAAAAATGTGTTAGTCATTTCCCCACTTAATTAGTTGTTACACTGTACAAGGATGCTAGGGGTCGCTGCTGCCCCTTAAACCCAACAGACAAAAGCTCAGGACACAGGGTATGTAAGGGATGGCCAGGACACCCAAAGGGGGAGAAGGATGGGGGAAGGCAGATATTTCTGGACACTGCCTCCCCCAAAACACTAGATGGCAGCTCCCCTGGAGTGTAGCGGTGCTCCGGATTCCCGCAGGACTCATCCTTTTCCTATAGCCTGGAAGTATGAGGTAGTCACGAATACAGAAGCCCCGAAGTACTTCTGGGCTGAAGAAAAAAGCCAGTTCTTCATTAAACCCGGAAGTGCTAGCCTGTCATGTGGTTGGAAGAACAGAAGCACTTCCGGGTCGAAGACTATATAAAGGACTGATGGGAACCCAGCAAGCGAGCTGGAGTTGGGTGGTAGAGGACAAATCTTACTGGGAGGTGTAGAGGAGAGAATAGTGATCATTATTGTGTTTATTGATTGTGTATTGGCAGCTGTGGTGCTTAGGGATCACTGTGGAAGAAGAAATATTTAATAAACAACTTCTTGGTGCTTTTACTTTGTGTCCTGAGTGTCTGTCTGTTGGGGTTAAAGGGGTAACAGCGACCCCTAGTGTTCACAGGTAAAAGCACTCAGAAGCACTCAGAAGTATTTTAATGCTTCTTCCTCCAATGCACCCCAGCCACAATAAACAGGCAATTAAACCACAAATTGCAATCATTATAAATACAATTCTTTCTTCCACACCTCCCAGCAAGCTCTGTCCTACACCTCCTGACTGCGGCTCACTTTCTGGGTTCACAATAGTCCATTATATAGTCCTTGACCCAGAAGTGCTTCTGTCCTTCTGTCCACGTGATTCGCCAGCACTTCAGGGTCAGATGGAGAACTTGTATTTTCTTCAGCCCGGGCTATAGGGAAAGTATGAGCTCCTAGGTCCTTCGACAGCTCCCCCTGGTGGTACCCACAACACCAAACAGGGCTTAGCAACCAAACTCCAAGTCCCAGGATGCCCTCTGGGAATCAAGGGCACTGCTACACTCCAGGGAAGCTGCCACTTAGCGTTTTCAGGGAGGCAGTATCAACAAGTAGCTGCCTTCCCCCATCCTTCCATTTAAGGGGCGTCCCGGCCGGGCTGAACTGCTATTGTTAGATCAGAGCCAATCCTCCATGGCACTTTATTGGCATGATTTAATGAATGTCAATTCCTCCTTGGGTTTTGTTTTAATAAGTGTGTTATTGCGGCACGGTGGCGCAGTGGTAGCGCTGCTGCCTCGCAGTTAGGAGACCCGGGTTCGCTTCCCGGGTCCACCCTGCGTGGAGTTTGCATGTTCTCCCTGTGTCTGCGTGGGTTTCCTCCGGGTGCTCCGGTTTCCTCCCACAGTCCAAAGACATGCAGGTTAGGTGGATTGGTGTTTCTAAATTGGCCCTGGTGTGTGGGTGTGTGTGTCCTGCGGTGGGTTGGCACCCTGCCTGGGATTGGTTCCCTGCCTTGTGCCCTGTGTTGGCTGGGATTGGCTCCAGCAGACCCCCGTGACCCTGTGTTCGGATTCAGCGGGTTGGAAAATGGATGGATGGATGGTTATTAATAAACATATTCTGACAGTGTTTTATACTGTCTGTTGGTATTTGAGCAAAAATGGGGGGCGTCTTGGGGGCCAGTGAGTGCTTAAAAATGTTTCCCTTTAAATTAATTGTAATTATGCATTCATGTTATGAAGATTCACTTTGCAAAGAGGTTTTCAGGAAAGGATTATTTCCTTCTTAAAGCTGAAAAGGCCTGAACACCTCTCTGATTATCGTCCCTGTCACTGGATTAGGACACAACCATTAAGATGTCCACTCACACCCAATGTCATTGTTTCATAATGCAGTTACATGGCTGATACTTTAGTGATTGTAAAAATGACTGTCACTCAAAAATGAAGGAGTCTGATTTTTTTTTAAGTTTGTATGAAGATTTTGTGACTCTATATAAAACAGAGAGATTCTTCACTTTCTTGTATATTTGATACATAACTACACTTAATATCAGTTACTGTATCTTAAAACTTCTATTTGAGTAGTTACCTCCTAGGCAAACGTTTACTTGAGTCTCTCTCCAGAAAGGCATCTATGCTGTTATTAAAGTATGGCTGTAGGGTAATTTATACAACACTGCACACTTCTGACAACACATTAAGTGGAGAAGGTACTGAAAGGCATTCACCACTGATGATTAAAGGCCCCTTAATAAGACCATTTATTCCTGACACAAGCCCTAACCAAGCTCCTGCTGTATAGCCTTGGGAGATATCTATTCTAAATACCAATCCTGCTGTTATGGCTTCAGGAGACACATTATTGTGACCTAAGGAGATCCTTTCACTCTTTGTCTCATTTGAATTCTTCCAGTCCCTCATAAGGATCCTCTCACACGCCTTTCTTCTCCACTCCACACTACCTCTCCTTCATGTTACTCTTGTTCTCTTCTTGACTCCCCTCCTATCTAGCAGTCTGTGGACGTCGCCTGTGTGGTTTTCACTCGGGTGTTCAGGTGACCAAATATCATTGGACTCTGTCAAAGGCTACTACCTCTGCTGTTCTCAAACAGGTCTTGATGTTACACTCCTTTCCTATCAAACTAATTCACTGAGCAGCCATGTTGACAGTGACTCCTAGAAAACATCTTATGATAAGGCTTTCATGCAGGTTCATTCATTTGCTTGAAACAATCTGAGGGCTTTCTTTCCAGAGTGATTAAGCCTCACACCTTAAGTTATTTAGTTCCTCTCAATAGAATAACAAATCTAGTAGCTGTGAAATAAAATGACATCTGCTCTCTAAATATAATCCTAAGTCTAAAAGTGTAACAGTGACGTTTTTAATGTCACGTTTTTTGTCACACTTTAAATCTGGCTTATTTTAAAACCTACATATATATGTTTGGTATCATTCTTTTCAGAATTTATCGAACTTTAATGTGATGTCGTTAGATTTTCAGATTCTTATTCCGTTTTTAAATTATAAACTAAAAAAATATCAAGAACTCACGTCCCGCGAGACGAGACTTTGTGCCAAGAGATTTAACCATGCCTGGGGCCGAAAATAAAAGCCAAAGAGTAGGACAGCTGCTGTACAGACTTTTAAATGTTCAAAGCGCCGTGCAAGATGCAAATCACACGGCACGGCACAGCAGCAATCCAGCAGCTGGTCAAGCAAAGAGGAGGCAAAAAAAAAACTATTTGTTTCCCATTGTATCACCATTTAAGAGGGGGTTTTGGAGGAGCGACCGTGTCTCCTTGGGGTGCGTTCTACAACCCTGTCGAGCTCTCCTAGAGTAACTACACTACCTGGAATCTCCTCCATGCCCTTGAGACTGTGCTGGGAGACACAGAAAACCTTCTGGCAATGGCACATATTAATGTGTCATCCTATAGAAGATGGACTACCTGTGCAAACTCTGTAGGGTCCAGGTATCGCCTCATGCAAAACTAGTGAAAAAGTAAGAAGAGATGAGGAGGGGAAAATGTCAGTGGCCTCCACCTGTTAAACCATTCCTGTTTTGGGGGTCATCTCATTGTTGCCCCTCTTGTGCACCCGTTGTTAATTTCATTAACACCAAAGCAGCTGAAACTGATTAACAACCCCCTTTGTTACTTAACTGACCAGATCAATAGCCCTGACGTTTTATTAACCTGATGCTATAGTCTGATGAAAAAGCGTTCCTTTAATTTTTTTAAGTAGGATATACTGTATAGTCGCATAGGTGTGAGTAGGGGGCATTTTCTGAGATAGTGTATTGATTGTAATTCCACCCCAAATCAAGAGAGGGCACTGTCATTCACATCTTCTTCTCTTTCATCTGCATACCTGAAGCTCTGAACATCGAAGATCCTTGACACCACATCTGCTTCCGCCCCACCTCTTTCATTCTGGACTACATGTACAGACCAGCATATTATATTATATTATATTATATTATATTATATTATATTATATTATATTATATTATATTATATTATATTATATTATATTATATTATATTATATTATATATATGTGTGTGTGTGTGTTTGGCTAAAAGTACAGTTTTATTTGTATATTATTGGTAAAAGATACTACCAAGATAGTAAGCACAATATTTTCTGCAAAAGAAGCATGACTTTATTGACAATTTATAACACTTTCATTTTTAGGGTATAGAAAACTGAAATGAAAATCAGAAAAAAATATGGGATATATCTCATAAAAATGACACTGCCAGTCTTGAATTGTTTCCAGCATGTTTTCAGAACTACAGATCTGAAGTAATCCCCACCTCTGTCTCACTCTACTCCTCTCCTCTGAAAGGCCCACAAAGAACTTCAGGTGGTGGTGGAGGCACATCACTTCATTATGTACATACACCATGAATGCACTGCTTGCTCTAGTTGGTCCAATCTTTCTTGATGGATAAGTGCCACTCCCAGCTCAGATGGTCATTCTTGTCATCATCAGTAAATTGAGACTTGATAGTACATGAGCCCCGATAAATCAGGCCCTTTGGCGCTTCCTCTACTGGGGTCATATATTCATATTCTTCAGGCCGAGGGCCATAACTCCCCACCATGTAAGTGGCTTTGTCCACTGAAAAAGGAAAAATTGAAAGCAGTAAATATATGGCATAAAGTGGTACATACTCTGGTAAGGACTAAAAGATTAAGGTTTGTTGTAATATAGATATGGGCATGTATACTTTTTCAAAAAGATTGTACACAGGGAAGCTCTAAATCTTTACAAAGAAATGCTGGGGTATGATAGCCTACTATCTGTGACAAATCAAATTCTACCATACCTGACCAGTTTTGGAATTAGTGCTGCCTAGTGAAAAGAAACTATTTTGACAGTGATCACTACATTAAGTTCCTCACTGTATTAATCAGCTTTTGCTCTTAAACCAATCTTTTTTGTGATCAAAAAATGCTTGAACTTTAAATAGCATTAATAAAAATAGCAACAATCAACAGGTTTCCCATGAAATAAACAGTCAAAATTAAATTGAGAAGAAGGTTATAACTTTGCCCTGTTAAGCATAGCCTGAGCAAAACCTAGGAGGAAAACACAGTCCCAACCTTAGACCCCACTGAGACAGGATTTAAGAACAATGGCAACCACAGGCCATCTGGCTGAGTAGACTTTTCACCAGGGAACACAATTTCTTAATATATTAGGCGGATGAGCCATTGATCACCACCGCTGAGAGTTCTAAGAGAACAGGATTGAAAAAGGAGGCTTGCCAAATTATCAAATGAGATGGAAACATCAGATTTCCAAAGAGAAGCTAAGGGTGCCTTGGCAAGAGACGAGCAGTCCAATAATAGAAAATGGTGAGGAAGGAAAGAGATGTTAATGTGAAAAACAGTAGAATGGGCAGTAATCTAAATGTTTTTCAACTCTGAACCACAGACACAACAGGTCTCAAATTGTTTTGCATGAGTGGAACCAATTTTCTAATTAAACACACCTAGTATCTCAAGTCTAGTCACCTCTGACAAGACATTAGGATTTTGTACTGGCATACTGCGAATGGCAGTATGCTCTAGTGTCCCCCCAAATTCTTACTAGTTTCCATTTTGAATGTTTCTCAGTTTTCACTTCTGTCCACAGAACTGGATGATCCCAAGTGAGTTTTGGTATTGGTCAATGGGCAGCTCCTTCATGGAATTATTATCAGAATGTAAGAATCTTTCTTGCTTAGAGAATATGGTTTGATTTGGACCAACTGCTTTCAATCTTTTAAATAATTTTCACTTTGACTTAAATGGATTAAGGTTGGTGTTGTTAATATAGAAATCATCATGTATCATCTATTACGTTGATTATTTTAGATTGTTTTTTGAATTAGTCATAAAATGATCAATTGATACCCCAGACAAATGCATCCACTAGTGGTGTACCAGCATATGTGCTTAATCCCACAGGGCCAATATGTCAGCTTACTTGTTGTTCCACTAACAGTAATAGCTCCCTCTGTAATCAGCTGTTATGTTCTCCTCATTCTGCCACTGTGATGTTTTTCTATAAAGCTGTATGCAGCATTAATGGAGAGCCAAATTTGCACAAGCTGAAATAACATTTCTTAGTATGGTGCCTCAACTGAGGCAGAAAGTATATTATATATGAGAACAAAACAAGCCTTGTTCTTTAGTAGAAAAGGCTACAGGCTGAAATAAAACCAATTAATGTTTCTGACACAGATCTTGAGATGTGTAGGCTTCACTAAATATTTGATCTAACACTGCCACCTTGTGATGAAATGTCAGATAAGAAGTGACCAGATGGCTATGATTTTTTTAGTCTTTGGATGTAATGAGAAGCAAAATGACACCTTTCAAACTGTAATCTTTTTAGTAAGTCAATAAAAGGTGTCATTTTTAATGACTTCTCATTACATCCATAATGGCTAATACAGTTCAGCATCTTAGTACTTAATCATTGGATGTTAAAGAAAGAGTACAACTTACCCCGCAGGCCTTTCCGGTAGGTATGATGCTCGTATTTCAGGCCTGACACAATTTCCTTGTTAACCTGCAGCAGATAAAAATTGCACATCAGTTAAGTGACAGAATCTAAGGATAAACTTCACATTTCATTCTACAATTCACCAACTGTGCCAACATGCCAGCAATGGAGTGTCTAGACCTGGCCCTTGTAACGGGTACATTACTTGGAATTAATCTTTGTTATAAAATACTTGTTATGTTACAAACCGCACGCACGATAGATAGATAGATAGATAGATAGATAGATAGATAGATAGATAGATAGATAGATAGATAGATAGATAGATAGATAGATAGATAGATAGATAGATAGATAGATAGATAGATAGATAGATAGATAGATAGATAGATAGATAGATAGATAGATAGACAAATTGGAAATGGCAGTGTTACAGCAGCCAACATGCAACACCTACATAGAAAACTTTCAAGATAAAACTATAAGATTATTAAAAACAAATGCAAGAAAACACATGAATAAATAATTATGTAGAAATGTCAATAATATAACCCACATATTAAAATGGTATATTCTTGTTCAATTCTTAAATCTTGATGCTCTCACAATCTTCTGTATCATGGACAACATGACCAAATGACAGCACTTTGTGAGGCTGAGGAAATGGGTGTCAGAAATGATGGGGTGTAATACTGGTGCACCTCAGGGAACTAAGCTGTCTCCCTTCCTGTTCACCCTCTACACAACAGACTTCCAGTACAATACCATCACTTGCCATCTACAGAAATATTCAGATGACTCCTCCATCATAGACTACATTAATAATGGAGATCAGTCAGAGTACTGAAAGATTGTGGGGGACTTTGTCTTGTGGTGCAGGGACAATGACTTGCAACTCAACATCAGCAAGACAAAAGATCTGGTGGAGGTCTTCTGGTGTGCCAAGAAGCCTCTAAGACGTGTCACCTTTCAGTGGGAGGATGTGGAAGTGGTACAGAGCTACATGTACCTAGGGGTCCATATAAACAAGAAACTGGACTGGTCTGACAACACAGTGGTACTGTATAAGAAGGGCCAGAGGCGACTGGACTTGCTAAGGAGACTCAGGTCTTTTGATGTATGCAGCAAGCTGCGGGAAATGAGCTCAAAGGAAGCACAATGCCTGGAGAATCTTCTCAGGAAAGCCTGCTCCATCACAGGGCAAACCCTGTACACACTGGAAGAGAATGGTGGCATAAACGGATGCTATAAAGAGAAATCCCCTCCAGGAGGTGCTCACTTGAACCATTCTATCGCGTTGTGCTAAGAAGCACCTCTTTTGGTCTTTTCTGCCTACTGCTATCAGGCAATTCAATGCTTCCACCCGAAGTACTTGTTACGTTCATTTTCAAATATCTGCACAATATACATTTATTTATTCAGTTTTAATTATTTACTTATAGATTGATTGGCTGTATTATTTGTCCTGTGACCCTGTATTTCCTACGAGATTAATAAAGCTTATCTATTCTAATCTAAATTTATCTAATTAAAAATTGCTAACCATAAATTATGTTATAACATCTCATGGCAGCTGGTAATGTAACTATGGTAGATTCACCCTTGTGCCGTAGGCTACATGTGTTCAGCAAGGTGACTTGGGTGCCATACACAAAGTTTGAGACAGAGTTCTCTATAGCCAGTAGCTTTGCCACCATCCTTTGCTGTTCCAGATGTCCACATATTAAACATCCATCCATCCAACTGGACAGTTCAGGTAATTCATTATCCTTACAGACACATACAAGAATGAGAACTTGTTTAAACAGCTAGTGCTGGTCCCAAAAAAACAGGCTGGTCTCACATTTCTGATTATATTAAGATTGCTAGCTACAATCTGAGCACTCAGCAAACATTTGGAAATGAATGTTGGCTAGACGTGTGACTTTCTTCAAAGAAATACTCATGCTTACTAACTTCACATCAATGGTTATAATTCACCCTTATCCAAATTTGAAAAATGACTATTTAGAGTTTTTCCAATCTCTTTGGCACTAGTTCAGAACATTGATGTCATTTTTCAAAACTCTAGAACCAAAACTCGCAATCAATGATCAAAATGCAATTTTTTCAAAACTTTTAACACTTTTTCCAATTGCTTGGGTATGATACCCTTAAACCAAAGATCATTTGTTCATTGAACTGAAATCACCAGTTCCAAATGACAAAACGTAAAGTATTTCCATTGCAAAATACAATTCACATGTTTCATTTGAGAGGACTATCTGTCCATTTCATTACAGTGATCTAACTATCAGTTGATACTACTGCTCTAAATGCTTAGTAATTGTTGCATTTCTCTTAAAGCATAGTTTTAATGAAACTCAGGAACAGTATCCCAGGTTCACATCATGGAAGTGTCAGGATAACGAGATCCACTGACACCAGTTACTGATGATTGATTTCACTTGTGACATGAGTATGAAAAATTTGAATCCTCAGCAACATATCAATACTCTAGCATGTAGCAGGCAGGTGGCCAAGCAGGATGAGGAAGATGCTGTGGTCACAGGAATGGTAGGGGACAAGCACAACATCTGAAAGGTGGTTGTGGGCTTCATCTTAGAGGAGGGCTTGGGCCTCAAAAGAGTGGTGGCCATGGGCCCCGTTTGAGAGGTGTGGGGGAATATGGTCGAGGACAAGGACACAGATCAAGACAGCAGCAGCAACAGCAAAGTATATCCCATGAGATCAGAACAATGGTTGTATACCTGGTCATAGATCATGGCATGACAATGGCTGAGGCAGCTAGAATGATTCAACCAAACCCCCGAAGATCAACTGTGACCTGAAACATCAGAACCTTCCGTAATGAGAACCGGAAAGTCATCAGCATGCACTGCAGTGAACATTACTGTATTGTAGGATACTCTTAGTTGTCAGATGGCTGTATAATGTATGCCAATGTGTAGCACAGAGTAGTTAATGTGACTATGTATATTGTGCTCTACAGTATGATGTCATGTTTCTCCTGTAATTTGTCCTACAAAGACTAAACCTAATAATGGCGGCAGAAGCAGACTTCTGACTGAGAAACAAGAGTGGGTTGTGGTCAACTTGGTCGGGGCCAGAAATGACATTTGCCTTACAGAAATTAGACAGCACATCCTGGACAATGAAGACATCTTCAACAATGTGGAAGCCATAACTTTGCAAACTGTTGCATGCCTGCTGAAAAGGCTCCAGATGTCTCCAAAACAGCTATACCTGTACTGTGTGCCTTTTCAGAGAAATGCAGACAGAGCGAAGCAACTGAGGACTGAGAAAATTCAGGAGTGTTCATTGTCATGATATCTATCTGTTTGTAAAAGATTCCCCATCATTGTGCTGTACTCAGTGATTTTCTTTCCAACATGTCTATTTACTTTCAGGGTGATGGCCCTGGATGCTGATGAAAACCATCATTAATTCATTTTGGTGGATGAGGCAAGACAAGGAAGAGAGGTCGGAATTTTGATGGCCAGCTGGCAACCATTAAAATACCCAGACAACGTGGGGCCAACATCACTGTGTATGCGGCTATATCAGAGAATGGTGTGGTGGGATGCAGACATTGTATTGGCTCATACAATGCAGAGCTGCTTGTAGCATTCCTTGATGAGCTAACTGTGCTCTGTGGAGCTGTGGGTGCTTCTTATTGTTATTATGTGCGACAATGTCAGGTTCCACCATGCTCAACTGATGCAGGCATGGTTTCAGGCCCATCCACAATTCACCACCTTGTACTTGTCCCCATATTCTCCTTTCTTCAACCTGACTGAGAAATTTTCCTCCACATGGAGTTGGAAAGTGTATGATAGGAGCCTGCATCAACAAGTGACCCTTCACCAGGCCATTGATGAGGCATGCAACAACATCACAACAGACCAGTGTCAGGCCTGGATTCGCCATGCGCAAAGGTTCTTTCCAAGATGTTTGGCAAGAAAGAACATTCATTTTGATGTGGTTGAGAACCAATGGCCAAATCCGCATGACATGGTAGATGGAAATGAGTGAGACCTGTAATCAATCCTCTGTTGGCTTTTTGTAAGGTGGGTGAGGAGCACTGCAGTGTGAATTTTTGTTTTTTTGTAGTAATCTCGTTCTTTTTGTAGCTAATTGTTGCTTTCATTTAAAGGGGACCTATGTTGTAATTTATAATGTTGTAATTCATCAATTCATTTCAGATTTGTTCAATGACTCCACTGGTCTGTAGTATTCTCTCTAATGGTCCTTTTACAGTGACATTATGTGTAGCTCGATGATGAAACATATATATTATAGTACAGAATATGTGATACAATGGTTGTATGAACAACTACAAAGTGACACTATAGGTATCTTGTGTGTGGGTGATCAAAAGAAATGTCTCCATTATTCTGTAAGTGTAAGGTTTCTTTAACCATATGAATGCAAAGTGCAATGTTTTGAATATGGGGCAGCCAGTGTTACAAGAGGTGACCATTTTGAGTTTTGGGTCTAAGGTTTTGAAAAATGTCATTAAGGTTTTGAAACTTGTGCCAAAGCAAATGTAAAAAGTGGTAATATGGCATAGATAGCTTATATACTTCTCTTGCTTCTTTTTTATTACTCTGCTCTCTCTGTTTGAAAATGGCTCTGCTTCAAATGATGATTTCTGTTGCAGGAATCCTGTCACAATAACAAAACTCTTGACAAAAGAGAGCAGGCCATTCAGTCAATCAAGTTGGTTTGGTTAGCTAACAGTTCAATTGTCCCAATATCTCACTCAGATATTTTTAACAGTTGTCAAGGCTTCATCTTGAATTCTGTAGTTTGTTCCAGAGTCCCATGACACTTTCTGTGAAGTAGTGCTCCTGGCTTCCATTTTTAATGCACTTCCACTCAATTTCGACTGGCGTCTTCTTCCAGTATGTGAATCACTTTTTCATTTAAAGAACTTTGCTAGAACAACTTTTTTGATGCTTCTGAGAATTTTAAAGGCCTGCATTAGGGCCCCACAATGGTGGCTGACAGGCACCAACAGGCCAGACAGAACATAGCAATGGCAGTAACAAGAGTAAAAACTCAGGTATGGGAGGATTTTGAAGAGGCCATGGAAAATGACTTTTGGTCAGCCTCAAAGTGATTCTGACAAACTGTCAGGCAACTCGGGAGGGAGAAGCAGTGCTTTGTCCATACAGTTTATATTGGGAAAGGAGTGCTGCTCACCTCACCTAAGAATATAGTCGAGATGTGGAAGGAGCAATTCAAGAACCTCCTAAATCCCACTGACACTTCTATCTTTGAGGAAGGAGAGTCAGGGGACTCAGAAGAGGACTCACACATCACTGGAGTTGAGGTTGCTAAGGTAGTTAAAAAACTTCTCAGTATCAAGGCTCTGTGGGTGGATGATAAAGGCTCTGGTCATTGTGTGGAAGCCAGAGACATTGGTTCTGGATCGGCAAACATGGGTGGTGGTCCCTATCTTTAGGAAAAGGGACCGGTGTGGGTGTTCCGATTTTGTGGGTGAGGATTACACTCCTCAGCCTCCCTGGGACGACCTATGCCAGGCTTCTGGAAAGGAAGATCAGGCTGTTATCTGAGTCTGAATCAGGAATAACAATGTAGATTTCGTCCCGGGCACAGAACACTGGACCAGTTTTTACCATCACAAGGATTCTGGAGAGTTCATGGGAATATGCCCAACCTGTCTATATTTGTTTTATTGATTTGGAAAGAGTATATAACCACGTCCCACAAGATGTTTTGTGGGGGATGCTTTGGGATTATGGGTTATGAGGCCAATTGTTTTGGGCTATTCGGTCCCTGTATAACCAGAGCAAAAGCTTGGTTCACATTGAGGGCATTAAGTCAGACTCATTTCCGGTAGATGTGTGGGACTCCGCCAGGGCTGCCCTTTGTCACCAAGTGTGTTTATAATGGACAGAATTTCTTGGTGCAGCCAAGGAGTGGAGAGTGCCTAGTTCGATGTCCTCAGGAATGCATGTCTTTTTTTTTTTGAGGACGATATCGGCCTGCTGGCTTCATTGAGCTGTGTCCTTAAACATGCACTGTGGTGATTTGCAGCAGAGTGTGAAGTGGTCGGGATGAGGATCAGCACCTCTGTGTCAGAGGTCATGGTTTACAGTCAGAATAGGGTATAGTCCTTTCTCTGGGTTGGGGATGAGGTGTCACCTTAAGGGTGATATTGCACTTTAGACTTGGGACGTACTAGGTAAATAAAAGCTCCACACAGGATCTTGTGCTGTTATGTTTTTTTTGTGGTGTGGTGACCAGAACAGGACACAGTAGTCTAGATGTGTTCTCAGTACTGCATTGCACAGTCTGTGCATAATATTTCTTGCTTTATATTCAAGAGCTTTTACAACAGGACATAACATTCAAGTAACTGAGCTGCTGATGGTCAGTAAAATTCAATCTGTAGTGCAAAAAGATTAGCAATGCTGGTGCTTACTAACGATACTGGTAACAGTTTGATGGCCTAGCAGTATAAACTGTGTACTGTACATGTTTACTGGTACAGCATCAAATTGAATGATAAAAATATCCCTGATAAAAGTGAGAAACAGCTGAATTCATTATCTGTACCTGTTTCCAGATGTAACTGTCATTGAGATAAAAAGGAAATGTATTTTCTTATTCTCTTAAGTTTATACACACATTTACAAAGACAGGGAGTATGGTGCAATGAGCCCTGAACTGAACTCTTCTCTCTAACAGTCTTACCAAACTTATTAAAAATAATGATTCTTTAGTTTGTTATTTTCTTTTTGTAATTCTCTTGCTGTATGTAATATTATTGTAAAGCATGTTAATCTACTTTCTTGTAAGAAAATTCGCTATACTCATAAATGATGGCGTTATCATCATTTTTACTCCAACATTGTTTACTGGTCTTTATGAAACTCTAATCCTTTCTCTTTATCTGTCTGAGCATTTTAAATTATAATATGTCATAGTTTAATTGCTGAAATTGTAGTGAAGCACCAGCAAGTTAATGCATCACAGTTAATGGCTGAGGAAACCCACAGCACACACAATTTACTTTTCCCTTGTGCAGTTCATTATTTGCTCTCTTATCTATAAACTGCCATCTAACAGCACCTTCTGCTTGTGCAGTTTACTAAGTGTGAGCATAACCATTTCAACCAAGGAATATATGAAAAGCCAGCTGGCCTTGATCCATCAAGATTTAGCATTCTACAAGCACTGTATCCTCAGCTACGTATTTTTCAAAACATTTAACAATACACTGAAATTTCTGTTTTCTTTTTCTGTGTTGTTGCCAATGGAGCACCAGTAGAAGTGTGTGCAACAAAAGCATGACAACAATTTCAATCTTAATAAAAAAGTGCTCAAGTAAAAAGCATGAAGTGCCCTAATTGCGTGGAGAAGACTAGAGGAATATAATTTAGTGTACACTTACAAAAAATTCCACTACACATTAATTTTGCATCAGTTCAGTGATAAGAGTTTGAGAATTCACTTCATATTTCATTCTACGATTAAGGAGATACTTGGGGAACTAGGAGTACAAAAATGCCAACAATGTAGAAACTTGACTTGCTATTTCTGAAGGGAGCATGTTATAAAATATATTGTTATGTTAGATTATGTGATAGATAGATAGATAGATAGATAGATAGATAGATAGATAGATAGATAGATAGATAGATAGATAGATAGATAGATAGATAGATAGATAGATAGATAGATAGATAGATAGATAGATAGATAGATAGATAGATAGATAGATAGATAGATAGATAGATAGATAGAGGATGTTAAAGCAGCCAGCGCATAAAATCTATTTTCATGATCAAAGTATAAAATGAGCTAAATAAAAGCAAACACATGAATAACTACCTAAATAAATAATTATGTTCATAATTTATTATAATTCATATGTTAAAATGGTGGGGCGGCAGTGGAAATGCTTCTGCCTCACAGTAAGGAGACTGAGGTTCGGTCCCTGTTTGGAATTAGCATGTTCTCCACGTGTCTGCTGCGGTTCTTCTGGGGGATCTGGTTTCCACCAACAGTACATAGACAGGGATGTTATGTGAATTGGTCCATGTATGTGTATGTGTGTGTGTTCGACCTTCGCCTTGTTCGGGTGTTATTTCTGGATGGCTTCCTAACCCAGGGTAAGTGGGTTAGGAAGATGTATGTATATTAAAACAGAATAAAAATTGCGATGTAACATCTAATGGCAGGTTTACAATGCATGCTTAAAAAAATGTGTGCAGGATAAATGCACAGAGTGACAAATGCACACAGCTACTGTGGTTGCTCTTTCTGTCTGCAAAGAAGTGTACAGGAATTTATTTAGTGAACATTTGGGGTCCAATAATGCCGCTCCCAAAAATGTGCTGCCCGGGGTGGACTACCCCCTCCACCTGCCCCTAGCTATGCCACTGTTTATGAAAGACTTAATTTTCTAAACGCTAACAGTCCTCTGTTTTGTTTTTTGTTTTTTTTTTTCTTGTGCATGGCTTTGACTACAGTTCCTGGACATTTGGAATCATAAGGCACTGTATTTTTTTTATTAATAAGTAATGGATCATGTCAGTGCCTTGCAAAGGATGCCTTAATGCTTGAACAGTTAATTCCTCTGTGTCTGTGTATTTTTTGGCCTAACTGATGTGTGTCCTAACACACATGTTATGTTATTCTTGCATTACACAAGTTGCAGACCATAACGCACATGTTACAAACAAGTGTTCATCAAATCATCTTTAAACCTGCTTAATCAGATTCAGAATGTTGGAGCCTCAGCCTGTGCTTACTGCACTATAGACAATGCAGAAACCAGCCATGAATTGGGCCTCAGTGCATCACTACACATTCATACCCACTCATACTGGGACCAATTTACCTAACACACACACACACACACATCTTTGGGATATGGAAGGAATGCCAAACCTCAGGCAGACATGAGGAAATGTGCAAACTCCACACAGGCAGTCACCTGACTAGGATTTGAACCCAATCCACTGGATCTTGGAGGCAGCAACACTGGCCACTGTGCCAAAATTTAGCATGATGCTTACTTATATTTTTGAAAAAATGTAGCTCTAATAGACTAATTCAAAAAGTTTTCAAATAATGTATGCAGTATGTCTATATATTTATAGTTCAGTGTATGATTCACATGGTGTTTTCAACCAGTGAACCACTGTGCACATGAAGATGTATTTGCATTAGTGATTTGCTTTGTCGTGGTGTTTAACGTGCATGGTTAGAAAGGTATATAAAATGCTAAAATATTCCATGGCTGTCATTTTAGTAAGAAATCTTACACAGATGTTTTGAAATGATTTATGAGTGAGTGGTCCTTGTCTGATTCCAGTGTTGACCAATGTTGTAAATTACACAGCACAGCTGATGTCGGACCTAGCAAAATATCTGTTATGAATGTTTGGAATGATAGAAAGCAGAAAATCAGTGGCTGAGGATATAAAGCATCACCAACTTCATAAAATAAAACAATGTTTTATATTTTATATTGAGGTCTTTCTTGTGGTTTTCCTGTGTGAAATCTAAATTATTTTAGTAATACTAAGTTTAAATAAGTTATATTAATTGTTATGCACTCAAATAAGTGTTTAAGGTAAGGTGCAAATCCCAGAGTGCCCAATGAAAACCCATACAGACAGTGAATTGTGCGGGGCTATTAGTGAGGCAGGAGCTTTAACCACTGTGAAACAGTAAATTAATAAAAATAAAGCAATGTTTCCAAACTGATATAATATTTTTACTGTATTTGCTCTGGCAACACTGCTAGCAGAGACCACCCATTATAAATAGCAGGCTGGCAGAAACTTCATAGACTTGTTTTTAAAAGTTTGACCCTCTACTGAAATAAGACTTGAAATTCAATTTTCTATTATTGTTATTATTATTACTGTTATTTTTTTAACAGAAACCTTTGCTCAAAGCAACTTTAATCGCAAATTTAGACTACCTAAAAAATAAAAATATGAAACAGAAATAAGGATCCAGGCATTAAAATCCTGATTACTCTACTATTCTTTTGAAAAGCATACCTTAAAGTGGATTTTAACTCGATACTCCACTCCTTCCATTAACACGAATGTTTCTTTCTTCAGAGCTTCCAGGTCACCTGTTAACGTTAGATATTTGTATTGAGAAGATGAAAAATGGTAATAAAATATGCATATTTTGTCACAAGGATCATTTTTCAGGAAAGCTTTACTCTAGAGAAGAATTTTGTCCTGGTTGTGGAGTCGGTAAAAAAGCTTAAAATTTCTAATTCCTCTTTCAGTATAAGCCAAGTTTCTAAACATATTTTATTGAAGATAATAATATTCTGTAATGACGTGCAGTGAATACACTTGACTTGAGCATTCCTAGTTTTCATCCTCTTACTCTGCACGTTTATCATCAGTTTGCTCAGAGGTTGATGCGCTTGCTGCTTCCTGAGCAGCTCTCCTTTTCTCCACCCTAGCGGCCCGCTTCTTCTCTTCTTTCATCGACATCTTTTCGCGTTAAAACTGATTAAGTCAGGGTTTGTGTTGCAATTACTTTGTACGTTTTCCTTAATTTTTCACTTAAGCTGGCACTTAAGTCTTCAATCTGCCTCAAGAATGATTTAAGATATGAAGAGGTAGGGGAAGTGACGGAGAAGGTGGTACGGATGAGAATGTCGCTCATTCGCGTGCACCACATGGCTGCCCTGCTGGCCGCTGCCGAGAGTTGATTCTACAATAAATTGAAATAAAAATAAAAGAGGAACAACCTTGGAGGTCAATCATCACCCCGGAAGCGGATAGTAGACGTCGCATAGTATATGTGTACCAAAGTTCAGGTCAATAGGTCAAACGGTTTGCAAGCTACAGGTGATTTAAAATCCTGGACAGACAGATGAACAGCCACACTAGCGTTATTATATAAGAAGATAGTAATGTCAGTTATGGCGTATAAATTCATCTCAAACAGTACACAGCAAATGAAGGTGCCAGTGAATGAAGATGCGTGTTAGAGGTGTCAAGAGCAAAGTCACATGTGATATTTATTGTAGTCTTTTTTTTCATGTCAAAAAGAAAAAACACTTACTGATTCTTTTTTCCAAAAATTATTCAAACCTAGCAATCTGCCTTGTACTGCTAATACTGGAACAAGCTTTCCAGATTGTGTTTAAGGATCTGTCGATCAGCCTGCCAGCTGGGCCTGCCTGAAAGAATACGTGTACTGGCTGCTGTGGTGACCCAATCTGAACCGAATTACAGGCATAAAGAGTCAGCCATGGGGAAAATGGAAGGGCAGTAATTCACTGCTGTTTATTAAAAATGGAAACAAATATCCTTATCCTATCTGAAAAGGGTGTGCATTTAAGAAAGAAATACATTGCCATGAGCAGAAGATGCTGCAGATCAAAAAAGAATTATAAGAACCATGAAAGTATATCATGACAAATGAGGTTGTATGGATAAACTAAAAAAAGTTTCTCCCAACATTAACACTACTTCAAAAAAATGTCCTTTTGTTTTAGATCAGCCCTACACTTTGTTTTTTCTGCCTTCCCACCTCACCTTCATCCTGCCCTGCCTCTGAATGGTCTGGTCTGTAGTTCACACTCTGATGGTGTCCCTTGTGCTGTAGGATACTTTTATGCAAAATTGTTTAGCTCTAATAATCATCTTTACAATGCAAAGAATATGCCAGTAAATACTGCACAAAGAAATTTCTGATCGGTTGAGATTACTCAGGAAGCCGCTTAGTATTCTGGACAATGACTCCGACTACTTGTATAAGGTTTTAGCTAAAGAGTGGAGCACATTCAGTAGCTGCCTGTGTCAACTGTGTTGCTACAAGAAGTTCTATGTGAGGATGGTTCTACCACCACACATCAGACCTTATAATGAGTCACCCCTCAGCTGAGGTGGTATTGTTCCCTGTGTACACCCTGTACTGTAAAAGTGTAACTTAAAAGTATGCAAAATTCTAATCACTTTACACTTAGTACATCATTACACTTTGTTAATTTACTTACAGATAATTCTTGTTATACTGTATGTATATTTAGTATACTTAAGATTTATTTGGGATTAATAAAGTATCTATCTATCTATCTATCTATCTATCTATCTATCTATCTATCTATCTATCTATCTATCTATCTATCATATTATATAGTGCCTTTCACATCTATCTATCTATAGTATATATTATATAGTGCCTTTCACATCTATCCATCTATAGTATATATTATATAGTGCCTTTCACATCTATCTATCTATCTATCTATCTATCTATAATATTATATAGTGCCTTTCACATCTATCTATCTATAGTATATATTATATAGTGCCTTTCACATCTATCCATCTATAGTATATATTATATAGTGCCTTTCACATCTATCTATCTATCTATCTATAGTATTTATTAGATAGATAGATATGAAAGGCACTATATATCTATCTATAGTATTTATTATATAGTGCCTTTCACATCTATTTCTCTATCTATCTATAGTATTGATTATATAGTGCCTTTCACATCTATCTATCTATAGTATTTATTATATATTGCCTTTCACATCTATCTATCTATCTAATGATCACACTACCTCCACTGAATTGTTTGAACAGTGGTCATTGTGGTCACTAGTCACTGAATTGTGAACAGTGTGACCACAATATAAACTTTATACTTTAGAAATTACAGTCACTTTATGTCAGTAAAATTGTACACTTTTAGGAGATTCTGGACTGGCACTTGATAATGGAAGCATTTATTGTATACCTCCAATACAGATTCTGTGCCAACCCAAATAGTCTCTGACATCTTGTCTCTGTCTAAATCAGTCCTTATAATTGTCACTCTATAAACAGTACAGCTTTCAATGAAAGTAATTTTTCCCAGTATTACAGAGCCAGTTTCTAGTGGTTTAGCTTTAAATAGGAAACAAAATCAGATTTGGTAAAATGGTGGGAGCTTACATCAATTGTATTATATAATAGCACAGCATGTAAATGTTACAGATTGGTGTTTTGTTAATACACTTCTGTTAAATGGCACTCCAGCTCTTTAGCCCTGGCCTTTCTGTAGGCTGCCGGAGCTGCTATAAAGATCATTAAGAACTTAAAAATAAATTTCATTATGCTCCAAACACATGCAAAAATGTTTTAAGTTCCTTTTTTAGAATAATAAACTAGCATTCTGGTTTTATTTACTTTTTTATTTTCAGTTTTTCTGAGTCCCAGAGAATGTGAACATGGAGCTTTGAAAGAAATCATGAAGAGCACAAGCAGAAAAACCACTACCACCATCACTCGATAGCTTCCGATTTGCTCCGTCAGCTGTCTTGTGTACTGGTTTCCATCCACCTTAGCTCCATATAAGGGCATATTTTAAACAGAGACGGAGGGAGGAAATGAAGAGACGAAGAAAGAGAAAAAAGAGGCATTGAGAGAGTTGAGCAGCACAAAACGGAAGTGAGAGCACAGCTAACTTGCTTTTCACAGCAGCTTATAGAATTCAATCAGATAAGAGTGAACTCACAGCACAAGGTGGCCGGGTGTGAGTTGGAGTATGAAGTACTCAGAATTAAATCTCAGCCATTTTGCATACACTACATAACTATCCATTTTAAAAATAAACCACAAATAAACTGAAATAAATACGGGTTACCGATGATAGCCACATGTCATATTTAGCTGCAAATGCAACTAGGAGGAAGTTAAAAAAAAAAACTAACAGCAGATAAAGTCAGGCTGAGGTTTCTGAAAATACTTGACATTTCAGCCAGGTAAAAAAACACAAGTGCCAACAGGAATGAAAATATGTCACTGGAACTCCGCAACCGTGATAGTCAACCGAGCAAAAAGGGAAAATCATACCTGACCTCTGTAATTATCAGCTAATCAATTTGATTTTAAGTAAACATAACCTGCAACACTTTACATATCTGGCTGTTGTCTGTGTGGAGTGTGCATGTTCTTCATGTGTCTTCATGGATTCATCTTATCATATGCTGAAGTCACACAGCTTAAGATAATTGGTGATTTCTGAATTGTCCTTACGTGAGTGTGAGTGGACCCCGTAATGGATTCAGAGTCCAAGGGTTAGTTCATAGTGCTGTCAAGATCATTTTTTAGATCTTTGTGACCAGGACCATCTTAACAGCATCATAGATAGGCCCCTGGGCAAAGTAGTGCACTCGGGCCCCTGTTTTGACAACAAAACAGAAACGTACATAGGCATCCAAAACATCGTAGGCCCCTATGCTCCTTGGGCCCCCGATCAGTGGCCGTTGTGCCCATAACATTAAGGTAGCCTTGCTTGTGACCCCAAATTGAGCTAAGCAATGTTCTTTCAAAGCGTTCACAATTAAGAGAGTAGTTAGAAATTAGAAGGCTATAACTATTAGGTGGAAAAACGTGGACAAATGGAGACGTGACACACTTTATTTTCTGAATTCATTACAATATAATAATAAACCGAAAGAAGGGTTAGAAAATGGATCAAGAGATTATATATTTTTTCACATCTTGTAAATTATGGGTTACCTGAGAGCTAACAAAACCTCTGCTGCAATAACATGCACATGCAGCTTGTTTACAGTCTTTGACATGTGAAGAGACTCCCTTACTTAACGAACTCACTTGCAGAATGGCAAGGTGTTAACTGTGTGGTTGGGAGGAAACACTCAGATTGAAGACGTGATTGAAAATGGAAGTAGAATACTGATGTGTAGAGCACAAGTCTAGGGGGTTATGCTTAAAATATAACTATATATGGAATACTGTATGCACTTTTGGACTCCACATGTGAAAAAAATATAACAGCCAGAAAAGAGCATTCAGACTTGTTCTAGAAATGCTGAGTATGAATTAAACAAATGACAAAGATAGATTCTGGAGTCACAATGGACTTATTTTATAACTGTTGCATAGCTGTGGCCATAGGTGAATGGGAGCTGAAATCAGTGACAAAATTATTATAGAGACAAAATGAAAGCATCCATCCCTCCAACCATACATTATGTGAATCTGTTTAATACAATTCAGAGTCATGGTGGCATTCAGCGAATGTCAAAGTCCAACTGCAGGTGGGATGCTGGACCATTACAGGACACAATATTCATTTATACTGGGAACATTTCTCAATTCTACATTTGAATAAAAATGGAAAAATTAGAGTTAACTATAAAAACTGGAAAACTAGACAGCAGGACTAATTATAGTGCCACCATGCTACCTCAAGCTGAAACATCTCTCTATTACATAAAAAAATCCAGGAACGAGACAAGACTTTTTTCAAGAGATTTTTTCAAGTCCCACGAGATGAGACTTTGGCTATGAGATTTTTTAAAGTCACACCCTCCTCTCAATGATATTCAAACACACACACGGTACTCTCATCTCACATTCGTGTGAATGCTTTTGACAGACACAGTTCCTGCTCTCTCAGCTCTTAAGTTCACAATTAAAGAAGACGTATTATGTCCAAATCCTATTGAAGAATTTCATCATGAAGGGTTATCAACAGAAAAAATGAGTACACGGGCAATCCTAGCACCGAGAAAAGATGAAGTCAGACGAATTTACACGATTGGTTACACGGTAAATTGGTTACATGCGTATCAAAAGACTACGCTGAAGCAGTTGGTGGTGATCGTGCGGAAGATGAAAACATCAACTTACAATATCCCGAACAATATAAACAACCGTTAACACCACTCGGTCTTCCTCCGCACGAATTACTGTAGAAAGAAGAATGCATCCAAGAAAGATAATGTAGTATTTCTTCCACAAATAACATTAGACAACAAAGGAGATCTTGATGTGCCATTTGTATTAAAATGTTAACAGTTTCCCATTAGAATAGCTTTTGCAAAGACAATTAACAAAGCTCAGAGCCAAACATTCAAAAAAGACGTTTTATTTAATAGAGAGAAAGAAACGAAATTCAGTCACAGGCAGCTATATGTTGCGTTGTCTCAATGAAATTCACATGAAAATAATCTGTTTAAATTGTATATCCGCATCCCCATATGCAAGCAGCAGAACTACAAAGAGGCTAGTGCGAAGCACAGGCTCGGGGCTTGGTGAGCAAAGCGAGAAGGGGGCAAAGCCCCCTTGTTTCCATAAAAAAAACAAAACATTCTGTTAATGACATATTCACTTAGTGGCCATCTTATTAGGTCACCTTTTAACTCCATAATCCTGGAGTTAAGCTGGTGATAAAAGTCTTACTTAAGGATTGTGGTTCATTTTGACTTGATAGCATCACCCAGTTCATGTAGATTTGTTTGCCAGCACATTCTTGCTGTGAACCTTCCCTTTATACCTCAACCTGGAGGTGCTCAATTGAATTGAGATGAGGGGACTGTGAAGGGAACTGAAGACGTTGTCATATTTGGGGAACCAACTTGAAATGATGTGACATTGTGCATAATCCTGCTCAAAGAATCCATTTGGAAAAGGAAGGTTTGTAGCCTAAAGGGATGCTGATAGACCAACAACAATGTTTAAGAGCACTGCCACTTACACGTGACACTCGGTTGGTATACAGAGGCCTAATATGTGGCAAGAAAGCATTCTGCATATCATTACACTACGATGTTGGCCATTAGAACAAGACAAGGTAGAATATATTGGTTACACTGGATTCTGTCCCTGCTGTCTACTTATTGCAGCAGACTCTTACAACCAGGAGTCATTTTTACAATCTTTAGTCATCCAGTTTTTGTGACTTACAAACCCACTGTAGCATTGTCTTTCTGTTCTTAGCTGATGAACCAGTGTGGTCTTCTGTTGCTCTGCCCTATCCACTTCAAAGTCTGACAGCTTTGTGCACAGTAATTGCCCTCGTCATACAGCTTTTGTAAAGAGTTGATATTTGTTTTCTTGTGGCCTTTCTGGTAGCTTCATCTAATCCTGCCACTGACCTCCCTCATTAACAAGCTGTTTTTTTTCCCCACAGAACTGTTCTCTACTGCAGTGGGCTGGCACCCTGCCCAGGGATTTGTTCCTGCCTTGTGCCCTGTGTTGGCTGGGTTTGGCTCCAGCAGACCCCCATGACCCTGTGTTAGGATATAGCAGGTTGGATAATGACTGACTGACTGACTGACTGACTGACTGACTGACTGTTCTCTAGACATTTTTTTTATTCAACACAACATTCTCTGATAGCTCTAATGACTATGGAAATTCCAAGGATGGCAGTCATTTCTGAGATGCCAGAAACCTTACATCTGGCACAAACAATCATACCACAGTTGTTGAAATCATGTGCTTTGGCTGTTCTTGTGTATGAATGAACAACAACTAAACCCTTGGCCATTCTTATGAAGTGTGAATTGTCATTGTTTACAATTAATTTAGTTAAACCGAGTCCTGGATCCACTTTAAAACTGAAACTTCAGTGTACACCTTTGTGTTTAGTAACAAACACGTGAGTTTCCTCCTGTCGCTCTGCTTTCCTCCCACCCTCCTAAGACATTCAGGTTAGGTGAACTACCATTGCTGAATCAGTCCTGGCTCTGTGTGTGTGTGTGTTCACACTGTGAAGTACTTTCGCCCTGCCTGGGTGATGTTCCTGCCTTGCGCTTTATGTTTACTGGGGTAGACTCCAGCTGCCCTGTGACCCTGTTATGGATTAGCTGGTTAAGAAAATGAATGGACAGAATTATTGACTGCTTCACAAAATACATTTTGGTGAAAAAATGTAAGACTTCTTCAGTACGACAGTTAAAGTCTGACTGCTTTGTTTTTCAAAGTTTAAAGTGAATATCTGTGATTTCCTCTATGCACACTCCATAGCATTGTTGAGAATAAAAATATTTGAAGTAAATGAGGAACTGAAAAATAATATCACAAGGGAGCAAAAAAAGTTGATATGTTTACACTTTAAAATAAAACTATTCTTAATATCTGTACATCTGAAGTTATTTTACATCAAACAAGAGAAAAAAATGGCAAGAGTTTAAAGGCAGAGTTACCAGACTCTTAGGCATGTAAAGAAATGAGATTCCTGTGGTAGGGTGAAATATCTTAAATTTTCTTGCCCTTATTAGAGATTATCTCCCTTAAAGATGTGTATTTACAAAAAGCAAAAACAGCGTATAATCTAGTCTTGGTTCCTTTAAATTCATTTTACTTGTTTTTTTCTTGTGCTATTTTGAACTGCAGGCAATTGCAAATATGGCAATAGATGAAATGCAAATCCATTTTTATCAAAATAAATTTAGCCTTAATTGTAAATGTATTTGATAGTTTTATAAATTAATTTATAATTTATTTAATGACAATTGAAGATGTGAGTTCCAAAATCTGCTAATTACACCTTTTGGTAAAATTTAGTGAACACGTGATTATGACTTTTCATGCAGTTGGTCATGCGCCAAAAATATGTTTGAGCTTCAAAACCTGCTAATTGCAACAGTGTAGCGCTATAGTTTTAGGGATTTAGTTTCAAAATCTGCTGATTTTGGAACTGAGCTCTTCAATTTATGATTCCCTTCCAGCTTTGACATAACTTTGCAATTTTGCATACTTGTATATTTGTGTAATTAAAATAAAAATCTGAATACATTGTCTTAGGTGCATTTTTGAAAACTGTAACTTAAGAGGGGCTTTGAGTACTTACCAGTAAGATCCATGGTTATTGGTCCTGGGGCAGAACTGCATACCAATGTTAATCTTGTTACTTGAACATTTGGAACATTTGGATCTAAAAGAAATGAAGAGAAATATACAGTTTGTCAAAGTACCTGAAAGCAAAGGGCCAGAGTAGTGAATATGTCCTCCCTTCAGAGGCCTCAGCATGCTGGCTGGGACAGATGCACACCTAGTGACCTAAACATTACATAGGTAGACACATAGATCTTCCTTGCTTACTAATGCTATTAAAACTCAGTTAGTATAAGGTTGCTTCTTGGCTGCCACCTAAATGAACCTATTGTTGTAGCAGTTGAAAGTGAACTGAAATTCAGAACAGTACAATAGTAATTCAGCAAACTAAACATCAAGGTAAAAAGAGAAAGAGAGGCCGAATGAATATGTTCATAAAATAAAATAACATATTCAAACCCTCTTAACCCAATTCAGATTTGCAAGGTGCTAAATCCTATTATGGCAACACTGGCACAAGGCAAGAAACAATCCTGGACAGGGCAATAGTGCTCCACAGCAGGGGTAGGCAACGTCGGTCCTGGAGTGCCACAGTATGTGCAGGTTTTTGTTCCAACCCAGTTCCTTAACGAGAACTCAATTATTGCTGATGAAGCACATATTGCTTAAGTGACATTTTAATGCTTCATTTTAGTGGTCTCGCTTGTTAAGATTCTCCAACCTTAATTGCTTATTTCAATCTTAAACTGCTGCATTCAGTGTTTTAATTGCTCCTTATTAGCAATAAGATGTAAAAGACAAAGCAGCCAGCAGTTCTCCAGCTAGCTTTTTTCCAAATACATCTGTGTGTGTTCATCATGCACGGTTTGATTTAATAAAACACTTAATAGAAAAATGTGACAGACTGAAAATGATCTGTTTTAGGCTTCAAATCATTTGGATGATATCCTTGGAAAGGAAAAAAATCTACGATATAAAAGCCTTACATTGCACAGACTAACAAGCCATAAAATTAAATAAGGTCTGAGATTGGCAAAGATTGGTTTCTAATTAAGCAATTGGGTTGGAATTAAAACCTGTAGCCACTGCGGCTCACCAGGACCGACATTGCCTACCCCTGTTTTACATCTTATTGCTAATAAGGAGCAATTAAAACACTGAATGCAGCAGTTTAAGATTGAAATAAGCAATTAAGGTTGGAGAACCTTAACAAGCGAGACCACTAAAATGAAGCATTAAAATGTCACTTAAGCAATATGTGCTTCATCAGCAATAATTGAGTTCTCGTTAAGGAACTGGGTTGGAACAAAAACCTGCACATACTGTGGCACTCCAGGACCGACGTTGCCTACCCCTGCTCCACAGGACCAACTTGCAAACAATCACACTCACACTCACACAGGACCAATATGGAATAATCAATCAGATTATATATATTATCAAACAACTTAATCAGCACAGCTTCGGGGATGGGAAGGAAAACCGGAGTACATAAAGGAAAACACATTCAGACAGAAGAAGAACATGCAAATCCATGCAAACAATGAGTGGGACTGAAATTTGATCCGTGATGTGCTACATAACCACTTCTTGCTAACTGAACATCACTTTGCACATTATAAATCCAAAACTTACTTAAAGGATTTATCATATGTAACGCTTTTCACACCAAGTCAGAATGATATATCACTTGTTGATTTCCTGCACTCTTTTTGGATCGATGTCAGGCAGCAATGTGTGGCATAAGGTAGCCATGTTATTAATCAATTAGTCTCATACTACTGTAGCATCCTAGACAATTCAGTCTATTCTACTTGTGACTGATTCTCTACTTTTATCTTTTACTGCTGCTAAATTCCAGCTAATCTACACTTTTTTCTTTTTCATTTGAAAATGTTGATCAATGTAATTTTATATGACAGAAGAATTTATGCTCTTCCTTGCATCTTCATGATATAATTAATAACTCTTCATCCACTTAAACATGCTGATGAGCTGATCTTCATAAAAATGAGCTGCATTTATCTATCAAGCAAGCAGTGCAGAACAGAACAGAGAGGGCATTGCCCGTTTTGCTAGGCTTTAGCGGCACACAAGGACAGTTAAGACCGCAGATTTAAAAGAGATTCAGAATTTCAGCTGCATCTGCCACCTGCATTCCTAAGTGAAAGACTAAACTGCAGCTTGAACCAACACTTTGGTCAACTCTGTACTTCATTTGATAACAATGGTGTAAATTAGAGATGAGCTGGCACCTGTGTAGGGTCTCCTTCAGACAAGAAGACACCCAGATGGACATTCATTTTAGGCTTGTGACTGCAAGCTGAACCCTGACGACTGGATGTGAGGGACAAAATAACATTCCTATAAGCAGGCACTGTATCTGTAACTTGAAAGGACCTTAATCCAATCATCACAGGTTATATTTTCCATTAAAATGAAGTGCATTTTTCACTTCTGTCTCTTTGGGATAGCTGAAAGCTAGAACATCTTTTCTCTTGGCGAACTAAAGGCTAATAATCCACTCTCTTTGGAGAACTGAAAGCTGATAAGCCCCTCTAATGGGGAAGCTGAAAGCTGCTGAGCCACCCTGTCAAGCCAAGCTGTGTGCCAGTGACTGATTCCAGACTGAGAAGCAGCATTACTTCAAGAATGGAGCTTCAACACCTATAATTTTGTGTGAGAAAGAGTAACAGTTTTCTATATGAATTTGCACACGGCACAGCGAGCTGAGAAAGGAAGCATCAGAGCACACTATGATCAAAGGATTAAGAACCAAAAACCAAAAGTGTTCTCCAACACAAGAAGAGTCCTCTGCCTTAACCTGGAGGAACAATTGCAACAACTCGATACGACATCAGACACCATCCTTAAAGACTTGGTACCCTAAAACTGTTTACAGGATAAAGTAATTTAGACTTAAGTATGACTCTCTTCTATGCGTGCATTCAGATTGCATTTACATATTCTGAGTTGCACTGTCATTGCTCAGTCATTACCAGTCCAGCTCCAATGCAGCAGTGGTGTTGTTACTGTGGAATTGCTGTGTGTGGAACAAAATAAGCAGCTACTGTGGAATAGAAATTAACTGCTTTCAAGCTACTTAGGGTTAATGGCTGAGAAAAGCCATTTTGCTCTAATGGCAGGTTATTCATACAGGTGTCTGTCATAAGACAGGGTGCAGGAAGCCGACCCAGGACAACTTCCAGTTTCTTTAGGAACGTGTCTCATTGACATAGGAAAGATGACCTTTCCTTCTTTAGGGTCTATCTGACAAGCAAAAAAAAAAAAAAATGAGAACAGATGGCCCATTAGCGTGGTAAAATAAAATGCTTAAGCAAACAATATTATGCTTTTTGATTAAGTAAGGGGAAGGGGGAGAAAGAAGAAACTACAAAAAGCCAATCAAAAATTGGAACTTTGCTCTTCTGTCTTACAACGTAGAATCCAGGTAGTCATCTGTGATTGAATAAAAATCTAAATGATTGAACTATTCCTGTCTTCCTCAGGGGGTTTCTTCCACACTACTCATTTTACTCATACAAGTACACACAGGACACACAGTAACAATGCCTAGTTATGCTGTGGCTACACTTACATCTATAATGTCTACTGTAGTAAGAGACAATTAATATGCAGTGTTGCCAACTCTGTGTAAGTGGCCATGAATTGCCGCGTTAGAGTGGGCATATATGGGACAAAACAGCAGAGGAAATTACTAGAGAGGTCTAAATGTAAAATTACTTATTCAGTGTCTACTGTGTGCACGAAAGGGACTTGTGGAGTATTTCTGTGGACACAACAGTTCAAGAGAAAGCCATGCAAGAAATGCCGTTGCTCCGTTCAAGTGGTGATCAACAGATAATCTAGAAATATTTGTAACTTTTTAAGCCTTTAAATATAGACTGCAGAACAGTCTGCAGAAGAGCAAGGCAACAAAAACTGATTCCATGGCCTACATACATCAGGACCTTACAGTGAATCCAAGGCTTCTTGCATTACCATTGTTAGGAATTTCTTAAATAAACTAATTAGAATAAACGGTTGCTAGAGATCATGAAGCAGGTCATTACAGGACATCAGATAGCCTATACACTACAGAAAATCTACAATATGCAGATATTTCTTATTTCATCGTTTATTTGGTGGTTGTGTACAACATTGGCCTAATCAAGTGTCAACATGCAGTCCCATACCTTGAACAACTGGACCTTCTCCAAGCAGGGATTTCTTATACTTGGCAAGACTCTCATCATCTTTGTCAAGCTCCTGAATCTCCTGCAGGGACTTTTGGGCAGGAGGTTTGTAGTTCAATTTAATTTCAGACTCATTTTCACACTCGCCCTCTTGGGATGTGACTGCCTCTGTCTCTGACATTTTGTATTAAATGGTGGAAGAGAATTCAAGAAATGATTGAAGATCTGAAAGAAAGAAAAAAAAAAGAAAGAGCATAGTGAGCTGCCAGTTCAGGTTTTTCTGGGGCCTTGATAGTTTGTAATTACCTACCGTGGTACATAGAGAAGATCCATTAAAACTTTGCACAATTTACCGATGATTTTTAACCTTTAATCTCCTCTATCTATGAATACAGAAAGCCATCACTTTGCTAAAATAGATAAGATGAACACTATAGAAAACTGGATATGAAGAGAATAGTGAAATGTACAAAAATTTTCTCTACCTGCCCTGTCCCACTTAAGGTCAACCACTCTCAGGTTCAAGGCAGGGACTGACCATGGAGGATGTTTAAGGCCATTGCAGGGTATGTTCATGCATAAACATGCACCCTTTTGTACCACGGGCCAATTTAGAGTCACCAATTAAATTAACTTGTAAATCTTTAGTGTATAAGAGGAAAATGGACAGAAACACAGGGAGAATGTGCAAACTCCACATAACGAGTGATTGGGCTGGATTTTAAACTTGCCTGTAGGCAGTATCACTAAGGCTACATCCACATTGCTATATTTTCACTTAAAAATAACATTTTTAAATAAAAATGATCTCCACCAACGCTAGCATTTACACATCATATACAAAAGTATTCCCATCCATACTACAATGACTAAAAGAGTGTAGCACAGACATCCTAAATCATGTATATTGCCGTGCAATTTGGGCACAATATTAAGCCTGGTTTGCAGTTGCCAGTTTCTGAGTCGGCTCAAATTTCAGCTTCATTGGCTGTTATTTCATATGCAATTTGAGAGTGGTTGTGATATGAGTTTGCACAAATTTCAGTCAACTGTCTTATAGTGTGAATAGCCTCATACTGTAAGCCAATTTTCTGATGTTGCTGTTAGAATTCCCAAAATTCATTGTGCAGTGAGTGACCCATGTCGTGGCATGTCAATCAGACTGAAAGTGGTCATGTAGTTTGAGAACACATGAGACTGGCGACTCTATCATGCAATGTGAGTAGTCACTTAACCGCGATTTCTAAAAATCGCAGAGAATGCAATTTACAGTAGATACATAGAGCAACACAACAAGTGCTAAGGAAAGTACCTTTCTTATGCTCACTGTGCTGAAATGTTTTATTTTTTTTTCATGAAGAGTGACTAGTCAGGGAATAAGATGTTGTAATTAAGCAGGATCCAATCTGGGAAGAGCCACCTAATAAGCAAGACTCTGTTTTCAAAAATCTTCAATTTCACCAGTCTACCCTGAAAACAGCACTGCTGTTTTTAAAAGTCTCCAGCTCTGGAGAGGCTTTTCAAAAGTGTTCATTTTCTTTTCTTTCTTTTTTATTTTATTGAACTTATTAAAATCAAATAACATTCCATACACATAACTCAAGTTTTACAAAAAGAGAAAAAAAGGTTTGAAACAAATCAACCCACACCCCTGAAAAGTGTAAATTTTCATTGGTTGAAAATGGCGGTGCCCAGCAGTGGGCTGGCGCCCCGCCCGGGTATTTGTTCCTGCCTTGCACCCTGTGTTGGCTGGGATCGGCTCCAGCAGACCCCAGTTACCTTGTAGTTAGGATATAGCAGGTTGGAAAATGACTGACTGAAAATGAAAGATGACAACACAGGCAACTTTCTGCATTTTTAAATGAAAGTGTAATAGTCCAGACGTTGGTCTTCTCATATCTATGAATCTAGCACAATTGAGTAAATCCATCATTAATGCAAGCTACACACATTCTCATTTTAAGCAGAGATACCGTATACTCAGACATGCTAGAGGTGATCTTTAAGCTCTCACCTCCTTGTGTTATCCAAAATTAGATGGCTAGATGATTGATCTTTAAGCATTGTGGGTTAACCCCATATTAATCATGCAAAGAAATGTGCCTGAAATTAGGTTACTTTTTGTGCCTGTAGTCTAAGCTTTAAGCCGCAAGGAGAGGAACAGCACCAAAACTGCAAGTTGCATGGTGTGCCAGAAAGCTGGTGATCAGACGCTGCGGCAGCTGTCAAAGCTCTCTGAACAGGAAACGTTTTTTTTTTCTTTTGTGGGCAAAGATGTATTTTGTAAGGACTTTTTTTTTTTAGGACTTAGAAAAGCTTGACAAAGTTTATACATGGAATAAATAAAGTTATAATTCCGCTTATTGCCAATAAACATTCAAGGGGAAACCCTAAAGTGCTTTTAAAAGAAAACAAGTTTTAAACAGCACCTTCATCTTGTCTTTAAAGAAGCTGCAATTACCTGGAGCTTAACCTAGCTTTGAGAGGTCCACTATTGGCCCACTCACACTTACACACCAGTCACCAGTTAACCACCAATCACAAATAATAATAATAATAATAATACTAATAATAATACACAGCTTTGAGATGTGGGAGGATAACCAGAAAAAAATCACCCATGAACATGGAGAGAACATGCAAAATCCACATGGTTATTGACCAGGCCGGGATTTGAACCAAGTCAATAATTTTATGTAACGTAAAATTTTTAAGATTATTTAAAATTTAATTAACAAATATATTGATCAGGCCAGGATTTGGGCCATAAAAAAATATGTAAAATTTTTAAGATTATTCAGTATTTAATTGAATAGAAAATATATGCTGTCCATGTAGAATAACCCAGAAAAAGCATGTACTGTAAAGTAAACGGAAAAAGGTATATTCATGGGTGTGGGGCATTTACACACTGTCGTCAACATGGCTTAATATTTTCAGTGGTCAGTTAAGATCTTAGGAGTCAGTAAGCCCTCACATGTGCAGCTGAAAGGTGGACAGTTCCTGCCTGATCTTGTTTGTGAACACTCTTTATTTGTAGTCAATATAAAATAAACATTCGTCATAGATTTGTCAAGGTGCACACAGACTTTGACCAGTGTAACCGGTTCAAATCTGCTTGAAAGCTTTAAACGCAGGGTAGGGTTTAGCAGCACCTTTGAATAAAAGTGACACTAATGAGGTGGGTTACAGTACATGATGTGCTCCATCAGTGCTTTGTTTTTTAGGCTATCAGTCATTCATTATATTGTAACATTTATTTTAAATTATTGATGAATGGCAGCAATGTAAGTTGCTTGCACTTTTGAGGTCAGTTCTCATGATGGCTTCATTTTGTTCTCATTTTTAAATTTGTTAGGTTAACTTTAAATTATGCAGGTATGAAGGAGTATTCCTGGCATTACCTCCAGGATGGTACAATTTTCTACCAGTATTGTCTCTAGTTCTGAAATTGTCTGTTGTTTGCTCTGTGTAAGTGTCATATAAATAGTTGATGCTGTTAATAGTGCTACAACAAACAATAATTTATTAATTCAGAATGTTTTTGTCTTGTCTTATTTACAACTTTATAATTGAAGTAACAATATATTTTCAAACTCACTTAATCCAATTCATGGATGTAGGCCCTGGGTGCAAAACAGGAAGCAACCCTAAACAGGGTGCCAGCTCTTCATATTTCACAGTCTGTTCACAGGTAGCCATGATAAAAATTACAAGGCCTTCCAATAAAGGGTAGCTTCTGGTTACATGTGACTCTGATTAGTCACAAGTTCACCCTGACATTGGGTCCTTCTTACTTACTGCGTTCCTTTTTAATCTGTGATCCTCCATATCTGACTTAACTCTGAATGTTATGAGTTTTTGCTGCCTTTGCTGTTCTAAAAGATTTAATTTTTTTATATTTTTTCATTTTCATAAAATCCACTGTAATAATGAAAAGCCTTATGCAATGAAAGGCTGACTGACCAAACTCTTCTCCAATACCACATTCACTCATTTTGTGCTCATTAGATAGAAGAGGATGCTGCTTTCAGTACATGCAAGTTAGAACCCATTATAAAAGAAACCCGACTGGCTCTCCTACCATTACTTCAACAAATATTTCATAGCAATGACAAAGAAACAGACAGCATCTCAGAAGTCTACTTGTATCTTCAAAAGAGTGCACTCACAGATAATATAAGACATCTCTAGGAACAGGACATTTCAGTTAGCTGCTTTTCATTCATTTTCTGAACTTCTATCAGTAGGACCAGCACCATCATTAAGGGCGCAGATCATAAGCGGGTGGAAAAACCCAGCTGGACGGGTTAGCTGCTGAACAGTCGGTTGGTGCACTAATAAGCTTAGCCTAGGATGCAAAATAACCCTAGCACTGGCACTGGCTATCAGTAACGTGCTTTTCTCATCATTTTGTCTGAAACACATCTTGATCAACTCAAGATTCTCCATTCTTGCATGCAGCCTTAGTATAGTGGGAAAAGGCTGTTACATTTTACCTAAAATTAAAAACAAAATTACAAGGTACTGTTTAAACTTCCTTAAAAAATGGCAGGAAGTATTGTGCTTAATTAAACATGCTGAACGCCTGCTAACCATTGCAATGTCTCAGTATCTGTGAGTGGTTACTCCACGTGAAAGCCTCTCAATTTTTTGCTGTTTGGATGGGTATGCCAAATCTGAGTTGAATGTATTACATGACTCATTGATTTATAATTACATTTGTAAAACCAAACACACGAAGAACAAAAAAACACCAAGACAACTGTTCACCTTGGTTCATGCTGTGGCTCACCTCACCTAATTTTAATGGGTCGATGGTCTTCTGGGGCTGCTGGTTATGATTGTGTTCCTGTAACAAGCTGTAAGCTGCAATGCAGTCTGCTATATGTTTGGTTAAAATGTGAATCCGCTCAGTACAGAGCTCACCTCCTTTGAAAGCAACAAGTTCCCCAACTCCCTGCTCAGTTTCCATGTAGCGTGCTAATGCAAAGTTGGACTCCTTTTTAGAGTTTTCAATTATAGTTACCTTTAAATAACAATAAACATTTTCATTTCTCTCTATCTAACAAAAAAAGCGTGCACTCTAAAGCACGCAAGAATAAAGAAGAACTTTTTAGAGTGAGTCCTTTATGTCAGAAAAATGAATGCAGAAGTTTATTCGCATTACCTTCCCCACGGCTGCATTTTTCACACAACTCCAACATCACTCAGCTCTAGATTAAGACACAAACAGCACTTACCTCAGCTGCCAGAACCTTCTCTTTTGCTCAGTTCTTTTTTGCTCAAATTTTTGCAGAATGCTTTGACAGGAAACTAAGACGTGACACCTGATTGGTGGAATGAGAGGAACCGAAGCGAGAGATGTCCTTCTGTAGAAAGAAGCATTTGTGATGAAAAAAAAAAACAGGAAGCCCTTGAGAAATCGCTTTGTGACTCAACGCCATTGGATCTGCATTGCATTTTTCATTTAATTCACAACCAAACTGTGCTTCCCCTCCATGCCAATTTATTACATTCCACTGCTGAATTGGGTCGCAGGATGCCTTTCTGTCTCAAGGCCCTACTTCATTATTCTGTGGATGCCTTTGATTCCATTCTTGGAGTCACTTTTAGCCAGGTGATGGAACACAGTAACTCTTTATGTCAGAAACTACTCTACTTTTGCTATGAGGACACCATGGTAGATCTCCCTGCAGTGGCCCCATCATATTCTTGGTTACCTTCTCTCCACTGTCCTGTGAAACATTCATACAAAGGCTATGTCTCTCTCTTATTTGTGCAGATCTGCCACCTTTTGTCCTTCCTTATTGCCTAGCATACATACAGTGGTGTGAAAAACTATTTGCCCCCTTCCTGATTTCTTATTCTTTTGCATGTTTGTCACACAAAATGTTTCTGATCATCAAACACATTTAACCATTAGTCAAATATAACACAAGTAAACACAAAATGCAGTTTGTAAATGGTGGTTTTTATTATTTAGGGAGAAAAAAAAATCCAAACCTACATTGCCCTGTGTGAAAAAGTAATTGCCCCCTGAACCTAATAACTGGTTGGGCCACCCTTAGCAGCAATAACTGCAATCAAGCATTTGCGATAACTTGCAATGAGTCTTTTACAGCGCTCTGGAGGAATTTTGGCCCACTCATCTTTGCAAAATTGTTGTAATTCAGCTTTATTTGAGGGTTTTCTAGCATGAACCGCCTTTTTAAGGTCATGCCATAGCATCTCAATTGGATTCAGGTCAGGACTTTGACTAGGCCACTCCAAAGTCTTCATTTTGTTTTTCTTCAGCCATTCAGAGGTGGATTTGCTGGTGTGTTTTGGGTCATTGTCCTGTTGCAGCACCCAAGATCGCTTCAGCGTGAGTTGACGAACAGATGGCCGGACATTCTCCTTCAGGATTTTTTGGTAGACAGTAGAATTCATGGTTCCATCTATCACAGCAAGCCTTCCAGGTCCTGAAGCAGCAAAACAACCCCAGACCATCACACTACCACCACCATATGTTACTGTTGGTATGATGTTCTTTTTCTGAAATGCTGTGTTCCTTTTACGCCAGATGTAACGGGACATTTGCCTTCCAAAAAGTTCAACTTTTGTCTCATCAGTCCACAAGGTATTTTCCCAAAAGTCTTGGCAATCATTGAGATGTTTCTTAGCAAAATTGAGACGAGCCCTAATGTTCTTTTTGCTTAACAGTGGTTTGCGTCTTGGAAATCTGCCATGCAGGCCGTTTTTGCCCAGTCTCTTTCTTATGGTGGAGTCGTGAACACTGACCTTAATTGAGGCAAGTGAGGCCTGCAGTTCTTTAGACGTTGTCCTGGGGTCTTTTGTGACCTCTCAGATGAGTCGTCTCTGCGCTCTTGGGGTAATTTTGGTCGGCCGGCCACTCCTGGGAAGGTTCACCACTGTTCCATGTTTTTGCCATTTGTGGATAATGGCTCTTACTGTGGTTCACTGGAGTCCCAAAGCTTTAGAAATGGCTTTATAACCTTTACCAGGCTGATAGATCTCAATTACTTCTGTTCTCATTTGTTCCTGAATTTCTTTGGATCTTGGCATGATGTCTAGCTTTTGAGGTGCTTTTGGTCTACTTTTCTGTGTCAGGCAGCTCCTATTTAAGTGATTTCTTGATTGAAACAGGTGTGGCAGTAATCAGGCCTGGGGGTGGCTACGGAAATTGAACTCAGGTGTGATACACCACAGTTAGGTTATTTTTTAACAAGGGGGCAATTACTTTTTCACACAGGGCCATGTAGGTTTGGATTTTTTTTTCTCCCTAAATAATAAAAACCATCATTTAAAAACTGCATTTTGTGTTTACTTGTGTTATATTTGACTAATGGTTAAATGTGTTTGATGATCAGAAACATTTTGTGTGACAAACATGCAAAAGAATAAGAAATCAGGAAGGGGGCAAATAGTTTTTCACACCACTGTATATGGTGTGCTGCACGGCCCCTGCATTTCCAAACTTAATTATGCAGGTTTTTACTGCCAGTGCAGCTCATTATTTTCCCAGGTCTCCCGTTGACGTGGTGAAGATACTGCCAACAATAACCTTGATAGATAGATAGATAGATAGATAGATAGATAGATAGATAGATAGATAGATAGATAGATAGATAGATAGATAGATAGATAGATAGATAGATAGATAGATAGATAGGAAAGGCACTATTAGATAGATAGATAGATAGATAGATAGATAGATAGATAGATAGATAGATAGATAGATAGATAGATAGATAGATAGATAGATAGATAGATAGATAGATAGATAGATAGATAGATAGATAGATATGAAAGGCACTATTTGATAGATAGATAGATAGATAGATAGATAGATAGATAGATAGATAGATAGATAGATAGATAGATAGATAGATAGATAGATAGATAGATATGAAAGGCACTATTTAATAGATAGATAGATAGATAGATAGATAGATAGATAGATAGATAGATAGATAGATAGATAGATAGATAGATAGATAGATAGATAGATAGATAGATAGATAGATAGATAGATAGATAGATAGATAGATAGATATGAAAGGCACGATTTAATAGATAGATAAATAGATAGATAGAGATATGAAAGGCACTATTTAATAGATAGATAGATAGATAGATAGATAGATAGATAGATAGATAGATAGATAGATAGATAGATAGATAGATAGATAGATAGATAGATAGATAGATAGATAGATAGATAGATAGATAGATATGAAAGGCACTATTTAATAGATAGTGCCTTTCATATCTCTATCTATCTATTTATCTATCTATTAAATAGTGCCTTTCATATCTCTATCTATCTATTTATCTATCTATTAAATAGTGCCTTTCATATCTATCTCTATCTATCTATTAAATAGTGCCTTTCATATCTATCTATCTATTAAATAGTGCCTTTCATATCTCTATCTATCTATTTATCTATTTAATAGATAGATAGATATGAAAGGCACTATTTAATAGATAGATAGAGATAGATATGAAAGGCACTATTTAATAGATAGATAAATAGATAGATAGAGATATGAAAGGCACTATTTAATAGATAGATAGATAGAGATAGATAGATATGAAATGCTCTATTTAATAGATAGAGAGATAGATAGATTATTTAGCTATCTATCTCTCTAATGGCTACATTGTCCAAGCAGATATTTAGCAAAAGTTGCAAGTCTAACTGCTTATCTACTGTATGGATGGCTGTGGATCATGACTGAGAAAAGGGCAATTCATTCCCTGGGACAGGAGAGGGCAGTGCCCCTGGGTTGCATTGGGGCTTTGAAGCTCAAACTTGTTGGAGTCTGTGGCTACCGCCAGGGGACGCCTGGACAGCTCTGCTAAGATCTGCTTAGTTTATGCTGCACCCAAAAGTGCTGCCAGAAGAGGAGTGGGATTTGTATGAAGCACCCGGAAGTGCTGCAGGAAGTTAATCGAGAGGCACCTGGAGCAGTATAAAGGAGGCCGCCTCATTCCAGTAGACGAGCCGGAGTCGGGAGGCAGAGGACGGAGCTTGCGACTGCAGGAGTGGAGCCGGCAGAAGGAAAAGAAGAGAAGTAGAAAGGTACTGAGTATTGTGCTAGTTTATGCATGGTGTTGTGTAAATAAGGAAGAGTATAATAAACGTGTGTTTTGAACATCGTGTGTCCTTGGTGTCTGTCTGTAGTCGGGCTAATCTTTATACTACATATTCATTTTTCTGACTTGCATAACTGCGCTGACTTTGCAGGTGACACATTCAATCCATACATCATTCATGTTGCAATACAGGCTTCATGATTCCATACAGTGCATCCTCATGACAATGGACAAATTAATAAAGAAGTAAAAAATAATATGTATTATTGAGATGGGTCTTTTTTCCTAGAGGTTTTCATTAGAGAAACTGGATGAGAAATTAAACTTGTCTTTTCCTCTAAATGCCTTGGCAGTGTCCAGACTTTCATCTGCAAGAAATAAGTCACCTGCCCCTTTTACAGCCTAACACTCACGGTGCAAATGGAAGAGACATTTAATTGTGACTGAATTTATCGAAATTAGAAAAATGTTACAAAATGATGCAATCTGTATATATACACAGTACTATATTTGAAAAACAGGATTTTGAACATCACTATCTTGCTTTGAAATGTGCATGTGATGTTTTGAAACTCAGACTCTCGCTCTGTGAACTAGGTTCTACGAAATTTGAAACTTTTAAAATGAAAACATTTTTCACAATTTGTAAAGGCAGTATATACATGTAAATGAGGCACTATATGTGTGTACACTTTCTGTTGTTCATACTTAATACATTTTTTATGCTATTTAATAAAAATAACTTTTTATGAAAATGCCACCCTTAGCTAAGTGCCACCTGAGACGTTCTCCTGATTGCTTCACCCCATGCACTGGCCGTGCTGACAGACGTGTCCACACTTTTTCTTGGGCCAGTTCTCTTTTCAGTATAAATGCTGCCTTTAGTCTCAATTATCAGGAAGTACGACTTCTCTTTTCATTACTATGCTGATGACACTCAAATGATATCAAAGCAGAGTGAGATAATACAGTCTCTCCATACATGTTTAAATGATATTAAAACCGGGATGGCACTGATTTTTCCTAAACTTAATGATAACAAAACAGATGGTGATGTTCAGACACTCGAAAATTTTGAGTGCCCCAATGTAATTTTGGATCACTAGCCATACATCACAAATTTTCACTTAGGAACTTTGGTGTGATTTTTGACATCTCATTCAAGTTTGCTAAACAGGAAAACTCTGTGGTTGAATGCGTTTTTCTTTTCCAGCTGAGACTTTTACATGTATATATATATATATATACACACACATATATATACACATATACATATACATACATATATACATATACATATATATATACATATATATATATATACATATATACATATACATATATATATACATATATACATATATATACATCCATCCATTCATTTTCCAACCCGCTGAATCCAAACACAGGGTCACGGGGGTCTGCTGGAGCCAATCCCAGCCAACACAGGGCACAAGGCAGGGAACCAATCCCGGGCAGGGTGCCGACCCACCGCAGGAATATGTATATATGTATATGTGTATATATGTACTGTATATGTGTATATATGTATATGTTGCACAGAACTCCAACCCCCATGAAGCCCTGGGGAGTCCGAGGCACCACTGCAACCCAGGGAGGCTGCCATCTAGTGTCCAGGGGGAGATACTGGGCTTCCCACCCTTGTCCCCCTGGCAGATGTGGTGAAGGGGCGTCCCGGCCAGGCATGGGCCCCGGCCATCCGTCACAATATATATATACATATATACATACACATACATACATACATACATATTATATGTATATATAATATATAGGCATTCATTGTGAAACTGAAAATTTTGAAGCATATTAAAATTATAGTACAAATTATTTTTTTTGGCTTACTGTATTTCATCCATGTTTTGTTTGTATTACTTAAACTGGCCAGTACGTGTCAGAAAAATACTTACACAGCGTCTATCTATGTATCTATCTATCAAAAATGTCACTCTAAGTAAATGCACTGTGAATAGGTACTTCAGTGCATTGGTGTCCTGACCAGAGCTGGATCCTGGCTCTCATTCAGTGCTACAGGGATAAGCATTGGCTCCACGCAACTGGCTATTGTAAATGTTAACATTATACAAAGTTATGTCTGTTTTTACCTGCATTATTATCAATCTTTAATTTAATATTGTTTTTTGTATCAGTATGCTGCTGCTGGAGAATGTGAATTTCCCCTTGGGATTAATAGTACTAGGGTGTTGTACCGTGTGAATGTAGAGAAAAGCCAAGCAAAATGACACCTTTTATTGGCTAACTAAGATTACATCTTGTCTGAAGAAGGGGCCTGAGTTGCCTCGAAAGCTTGCATATTGTAATCTTTTTAGTTAGCCAATAAAAGGTGTCATTTTGCTTGGCTTTTCCCTTGGGATTAATAAAGTATCTATCTATCTATATATCTATTGGAAAAATCAGGCTGAAAAAAAAAGAAATTTTGTAGTCCTGCAGTTCTGCTTCTTTAAAGTCTGTGCCATCAAAAGTCCTATATGGTCACTTTATTTAAATACTTCATGTAAAGAACATTTGGTGTTCTGCTGCTTTACCTGTTCTATTTTAAGAAAGCTAGTATCGGATTTCTGCATCTACGATAAGCAAGGCTCCCTGTGACTTTGCTCTTTTGAGTTTTGCGATATCAACGCCATGTTTACAGTAAATATAGAGCCACTTAACTTGTCTATGCCGTATGTTTTTTAACAAAAATTGACAATGTCAATACCAGAGTTTTCTCCTCATAAGGGCAAATAATGTTTGTGGTGCATCATAGCTCTAGAGACTCTGGTTAAAATCTCTGCCATGGTCACTGAATTTAGTTTGCATGTTCGTTCCAAAACTTAGAAAATGAATGATGGGATGGGATTGTCCTTATTTTAATGTGTGCTCTTTCTATGAACAATTCACGTTTCAGATTTTTTTTTCAGCTAAGAAGTGACAGATTGAATGTTGCATAAGGAGTTTAATTTAAGTGAACAATAACTAACCTTAACTGTTTTTTCTTGTGTTTCTTCTTCCTGTTTTTGTCAACACAGAAGCTGGTCCAGAGCGGTCTTGTGGCAGCGGCGGTCCTGTAGGATGTAGGTGTGGAGAGCAATTCAACAGACCAAAATATGTCATTACAAACAGGAGCTAAAAGAAAATTTTACGAAGTCAAGCAACCTTACTATAACAGTGACATAGTAACTTAGCCAGGCAGCATTGGCTGCAAGGCAGAAAACAACACTGGACAAGGGCACCAGTCCATTGAAGAGCCCACTTGCACACACCCACACTCATGTTCACATAGGTAATTTGGAATTGGAAATTTAACCTAATATGCATGTCTTCTGGGATTTGGAAAAAATACAGGGTATCTGGACATGGGAAGAATGTGTAAACTAAATATAAACAATGATCAGTCACTGGTTTCAAATCCATGATACTGGGGCCATAAGACTGTAGCACTAACTTCTTTGCCACCATGCCACCTTCCTTACAAATTAAATGTTAAAAGAAATTGAAGCCAGAAGAAAAATGAGCAGGCAAAGGAAGAAACCTTAAAGTATTATAGTAAACCGGAAATAATGAGCATGAGAAATCCCCTCAAATTACTAACATAATAATTGTCTTTAATCTTTAATTTGATTTCTCCACTCACTGCTTTATTAATGGATTGATTAATTATATTAATTGGAAGCTACTTGCATACCTATTAGAAAGCTTATGCATTTGCAAGTGTTCATTCATTTCTCTCGTGTTAAGGCTAGAAAATAGCAACAGGACCGGACCGGAAGTGATGTGTCCCGAGTCGAGGCAGAGGCTCCTGGTGAGATTTCCCAAGAAAGACCTGCAGGGAACTCAGAAAGAGCATCAGTGTACCCCCCCCAGGCAGACGTATTATCATTCATCTCTAAGCCCTTCAGCTGCCTCCTATGCACACGTGTATGACAAGGGTTACATTGCTAGATATTTGGGCAATCTGATCTGCAACATAAAATTACACCCTGAAATCTGCTTAACCCATGTTATGTCACAGGGAGCTGCAGAACTAGGTGTGCAAGGCAGATGCTAATGCCCAATCACACCAGTTTGGAGTTACCAGTTAACTAACATGCACATCTTTGGGGAGTTGGGAGGGAAACCATAGCACCTGGCAAAGAAACCACACAGACTGGGAGAACAAGCAGCCTGCATACAGATAACAGCCAGGCCCAGGATTCTGGATCTGTGAAGCAAGAGTGCTAGCAACCTTTGTTATTATGGTATGTCTGCACAGAATTAAACTAGAGGGTGTGAGAAGAAGAGACAAGAGACATGGCAAGGTTTGGGGCAGCCACCAGACAAAGTCAATGATTCGTTGTTGAGTCAAGTTTATAAGACAGAGTCCAAAACAGAACTGACTTCCAGGGTAAAGGTGTGAGGCTTTATAGGAAGTTTGGGGGTTAGTGATATCGTCCTGGGGGCCGGGGCCGGAAGTGATATCATCCTCGGGCCAGGACCGGAAGTGATGTCATCCTTGGGTCGGGACCGGACGTGATGTCATCCTCGGGCCGGGACCGGAAGTGGTGTGTCCCGAGTCGAGGCAGTGGCTCCTGGTGGGACTTCCCGAGAAAGGCCTGCAGGGAACTCAGAAAGAGCATCAGTGTACCCCGCCCCCACCTGGCAGACATATTATCATTCATCTCTAAGCCCTTCAGCTGCCTCCTATGCACACGTGTATGACAAGGGTTACATTGCTAGATATTTGGGCAATCTGATCTGCATGTTAGTACTGTATAATTATCATTAATTTCTATTTTAATGTCACAGAGTGTAGAGGCCAATTATATCAGCACTAGAAGAAACTCAGAAGTCCACCATGGACAGAATGTCAATTCATTGCAGGATGTATTCTGTAACACGTATCAATTAGAAGACACCAGATAGCCTATGCCACAAGTCTTTGCAATATACAGTAGAAGCAATCCAGTGTGCCAAGGGAACGATTCACACAGATGGACAGAGAACATGAAAACCGCACACATTTATAACTATAAAACATTTATAGTGAAGGAATGATGCGATGGAAAAAATGTTATCACCAAGGTCAAAATGAAAGGGAGCAATTGAGCATGCTGGCACGGAAGGCCACTAGAGAGCCATACATCCATTTGTGTTTGATGGGGGACACTAAATAAGCAAAAAGAGAAGAGGAATAGTGGTGTTGTGTTCTCTTAGCACACTACAGGATAGCCAACCAAGCACAGGGAAAGAAGGAGAGGGATAGGAAGATAAAGAGCGAGACCCTGGGTGGCAGTGTTAATGTTTGTGATGTGCAATTTGTTGGAATGGCAAATGCAAAGCATATGTCTTTGTTATATGCAAAAAAAGAAGAAAAATCTCAGGTTGCAAACGTATGCGAACTGCTTAATAATAATAGAAATGTTATGTAAATTGTGTATAAAACTACCAACCACCCCCCAAGGTCTGTGGAAAAATTTGAATCTAATAAAGTGGTCCTTGCTGTCAAAAAGGTTCGGGACCACTGCTCTTGTGCACTTAAGTCACTGTCGGGCAACCGGAATTTTCTAGGGGCGCCGCGAAAACCTTTGTAAAATATTTAAAATTGCTAGTGTTTTTGAACTTTTGGTTGATTAAAAAGATAATGTTTAAAAAAAAATATTTTAGGATGGAAAAACAGATAACGGTTAATCACCATTGTTCACCATTCATCATAATATCAACACCAGCGGTGTCAAAAACACATCTCGTGAGACTTAAAAAGTCCATTATTAGAAGATCTTGCTCACTGGAAGCTCTTATCTCTGTGAGCAAGGTTTTTCAACACTTACGGAAATGAAGTCTAAGAAACGTGAGAGAGTTCAAATGATCGACAAGGAAATGCACGTCTGTCTTTCGAAAATTGATCCTCGCATCAATCTCATATGTGCTGAAAAACAATCTCAACGTTCACATTAGTTAAATTTAAGATTTATCCTTTGATTCCTTTATTAATAAAATGTCTTTCAAACTTGTAAAATTAACTGTTTTTATTGGCGATTGTCCGTAGATTGTGTCGTCACTACTTTATTTATGGGCAGTCCCTCAGGTACGCTGTAAAAGAAAATTTTTGGACTTAGTGCGCCGCAACACGAAAAAGGTTGCCTTTCACTGACTTAAGTGACCACAGCTAGACAAGAAATGGACAGAGTAGCATCTCTGCTACACTAACTGCAACCAGACTATCATGATTAGGTTTCACATGAATTCATTTGCTAATTTCTACATCTTGGACGCTATTTTTTAAGTCCTTTTGTTGCCATTGTTTAGGGTGCCATCTTTGATGCTAGGGGTGTGGCTTCTAGGGTCATGACCCGCAGGTAATCGGTACGATAGGATAAAAGGTTGGCTGAGGGTTCCCTTCATTATACAATCTGTGCATACTAACATCATAAATTCATTTAAAAAATTACCTTAATAAAGAAACTTTTTGTTATTGCAATTCTCACGAGTTTCATTTTGTTTGATCTCTTTGCCTAATTTCTCGACTTCGATTCTTGTTTCTTCTTAGGATTAGGATATTTTTATTTGTTTTGATTTCATTTTTTATGTGCTTCTCCTGCTTTAGCTCAGTTAATAAATCACCTATCTGTATCTCGATAGGACACTGACAAAGGCATTGATGTAAGTGTGTCAATTGTGTGTTAAGATCAATTCCAGCAAATTTAAGCACTACAAAGAATTATACAACCTGGGTAGGTTCATGCAGTCTTCATTCAGTCCCAGATGACAGTTTCCATATACCTTCTTTATAATCTGTGCAAATTATATATCTGTAATGGAAAATGAAAAGAAAAAGATTTCCTGACAGAGGAAGAGCCCTTGTAAAAGTGCTCAGCAGTTAAGATCATCATTTAAATGCCTGTTTCAGTTAGAGAAAGGTTTTTCAACTGAGCTCTTTACAAAAGTTTCATCAAAGCTCCATTTTGCAACAAGCAGCATGTAAATGAAAAACATTCATGCATCCATCCATTATCCAACCCGCTATATCCTAACACAGGGTCACGGGGGTCTGCTGGAGCCAATCCCAGCCAACACATGACGCAAGGCTGGAAACAAACACTTTTGAAATAAGTCTAATAAAAATTCACCAGCTTTCCCCTCCTTCTCACACAAAATGAGCACCTGACTTACTTGTTTTCATCTCTGTTAGCAAAGCTTACAGATTCTTAAAAGACACAGAATGTTACTGAATCAATGTCACAAGCTCAAGGTTGTTTTCCCTTGGGAATTCAGGGCTGCACTTTCCTTACTATGCAACATACTCTGAATCCTCTTTTGCCTTTTAGCATTCTCAGAACCTACTGCACTCCTGCTCACTATGGCAAGACTTTCAGGCTAAGGCCTATTATCCGAGATCTGTCAATTGAAAAGGTTAAAGTATTTCTCATACACATGGCATTATTAAGCCAAATAAAGAAACCAACCCTGGACAGAGCACTATACCCTCACATGACCCAGTCACGAACACACTTGCCATTTTACCTAATCCTCAAACCAGAATATTCATTCATTTGTTCATTTTCCACTTCTTATCCGAAACCTGGGATTACCAGGCATTCCCAAGCCATCTGGGAGGCAGTGAGTCATGGGTCTTCCCTAGGAACTTCTCCCAACTGATCGTGTCCTGTAAAACCTTCACAGGGAGGGATCATGGAGGCGTCTGTATCAGATGCCTGAACCACGTCAATTTGCCCTTCTTGATACAGAGGATTAGCGAATCTACCTCGAGCTTCTCCCATATGTCTGTGCTTCTTACCAGCCTCCCTGTGGAGAAAGCTAATATCAGCTGCTTGTACTCGTGGTTTCATTCTTTTGGTCATTACCCAAAGCTCATGACCATATGTGAGGGTAGAGATGTAAATCAACTGGTAAATTGAGAGCTTCACCTTCTGACTCAGCTCCTTCTTCACCATTACAGATCAGTATATTGACTTCATAACTGTGCTCGCCAACCAAATCAGCCTGTCAACCTCACAATCCCTTTCTCCTCACTCATGAACAAGACTCCGAGGTACTTAAAACTCCTCCACTTGACGCAGTAACTCACTTCCCACTTGAAAAGGACAGTCCACCTTTTTCTTATTGAGGACTATTGCCTCCGATTTGGAGGTGCTGATCCTCATTCCTGCTGCTTAAGACTCGGTAGCAATCCGTTCCAATGCCTGCTGGAGATCACAGCACAATGAAGCCAATAGGGCCATGTCATCTGAAAAAAGCAGTAATGTGATTCTAAGGACTCGTTTATACTTCACGCTCAGAATGCGTATGCGCCCGCATCATGGCTGCCACGCGTTCTCAGCGTTCATTTGATGCGTCCTCTGAGCTGGTCCTCAGAAATTAACGTGACGTGTGCGCAAGTTGCAGTACCAGCAAAAAGTCGGGGGGCGCAGTGTGCTAAAAGTTGGAATGTGACATCAGAGTCTCTATTTACTATCTACATGTGACAGAAAGCTTTGCGGATCCTACGGGATCGGTGTGCGCACTTCGATGTTTGATGAATTGTTCGATGTGGTGAAGCAAAATGCCGACATACAGCTGCATTCGTGGTGCTTTTATATTCAAGCGTTGCATATTCCCGATCGTAATGACACGATATATTTTAAAAGTCTCACATACCGTCTTCTGTGCCGTCTTTTCTTCCTAGGGTTTCCATCCAGTCCTGACAGTAGCGGATCACCAGCTATAGATTGCCACATTGAGCACATTATATGCATGATATTCTAACAATCTGCACATTTAGAATCCTTAGATTTATACTTGATATCACTTTCATGATGAAATACATTAAAGTATGTATGTTACACGTTACAGATAAATCGGTAATTTTGTTTAAACAATGAATACTATTAATAATTACAGACATAGGGGTTACACGGTGGCAGAGTGTTAGCGCTGCTGTCTTGCAGGGAGTCACATCGCTGGTATTCCCTGCCTGGAGTTTACATGTTTACCTGCTGGGTTTCCTTCCAAAGATATGCAGATTTGGTTACACTAAAATTACACTAGTGTACAGTATGTGAGTGCTTGTATTCACCTTGCGATGAGCTGAGGCCCTGTCCAGGGATTGCTTCTGCCTCGTGCCCAATGCTAGCTGAAATGGAAAAATCCCTGGACTGATGGATTTAATCATTAAACATCCTTTTCAAAGATATTGCGGTAAGGTGTCATCGGAATTTAATGGATGTTCCAGGCAATTCATAACACAGCGAAGCTGAACCTGTTCTCACCGTGATAATATCTCGCACTGCCACCTGGTGGATTCCTCCAGATTTACGCAAAGTACTTGCGCAAGCGTCAACACTACAACGCTTGCATAGCAGGAGCGTCCGCTGCAGCATGCATTGTGTTGCATTGTGTGAAGTATAAATCCGGCCTATGACTACTGGACTGGACCTTCTCCCATCCCCAGCTGTGCCTTGATAATCTATCCATGAAAAAACACAGCCTTGGCAGAATCCCACCCCCACTGAAAAAGGTGCTGATGTTTTTCCGAGTATGCAGACACAGCCCTCACTGTGATTATACAGGGACTAAATAGTCCTTATTAGCTTTCCCAGCACCACCCACAGAATCGCTCAAGGAACACAGTCATATGCCTTCTCTAAGTCCACAAAGTACACTTCTCCAGAATTCTCATGAGGGTTAAGAGCTAGTCCACCATTCCACAGCCTGAATGGAAACCCCATTGCTCCTCCTGGATCTGAGGTTCCACGACTGGGCAGAGTGTCCTTTCTAATATCCTGGCATAAGTTTATTCAGGGAAGCTGAGTAATGTGATCCCCCAATAGCTGGAGCACACCCTCCTGTCCTCCTTTTTAAAAATGATGACCACCTGCCATCTGCCATTCCAGAGGCACAGCTCCCAATGACCAAGCAATATTGAAAAGTCATGTCAGTCATTACAGTCCAAAAAGCATTCAGCATTTCTGTGCGAATTTCATCCACCCTCGGCACCTTGTCATTGCTGAGTTGCGTAACTACCTCAGTGACGTCTCTCAGGGAAATGGACATTGACCCCCATCAACCTCTGGCTTTGCTTCCTCCACAGAAGGCATGTCCATAGGGTTCAGGAGCTCCTCAAAGTGTTCCTTCCATGGGGGTCTGGGTCAGCACTTCTCCACCCTTGCTGGGATCAGCTTGGGTGCAGAGATTCAGTGTGAATAGATGAAAACAAAGATTTCTGGAAACACTGACTCCATTGCCCTCTAGCTGTTTCTTTTTTTTTACATGTCTTATTCCCTGATTGGTCACACTTCACAGAAGAAAAACATATTCCGACATAGTTGGCATAGAAGAGTTGCTTTTGGCAGTGATTGTTGTGTTGCTTAACTGTATGTAATTAAATTACATTTTGTGAAAGTTTTAGAAATCATGATAAAGCGACATTTGGTCCGATTGAAATGCCATGACATGGGCACTCAGACTATATGTGTACAACACACACACAGTGCATTCGCTGAATAGTGGATTTTGGGAAATTTTTCGATTTGATATACTTTATTAATCCCAAAGGAAACTGTCTTTTCGCATGGCCTTGGAGGTCAAATTGTGGGGTTGATGATGATATTAGAAAATCAGCTTCTCAGCAGGGTTGCCAGATCCTGCAAAAATTTCCAGCCAAATGAGAATACAAGGTGAAGAGATGGACTGCCTGATGTTTAAAAATAGCCAAAAAAACTCAGAGCAAAATCAATTTTTTAACCTGCACAATACTTTAAATAATAGCCAAATCTGATAGAAAAACCACACATCTGGCAAACCCTGCTTGTGAGACTGTCATACTAAAAGACAGCTGACTGAAATTTCTGACATGACAGAAATCCTTCTGATCGTGTGACAGCTGAAATGTCACATGCAATCGAGCATCGCAACCCCAAGAAATAATGGCCAATAAAGCTAAAACTCAGGTGGGTAGCTATAAATCATACTTAAAATCATGCAAAAATTGCACAGTGTATACCTGGTTAAAGATGTCTATGCAACGAGCATGCGCAGTGTAGGTTAAATGATTACATCTCACGTATGTTTTCAGTTATTTTAGTATAAATGAAAACACTCATAAACAATGTGAAAATACTAGTGTGAACAAAGATTATTTTTATTTAAAAATGTTTTTAAACTGAATTTTTGTAGAATGAGCCTAGCCTTAATTTCAGGTAACCCAGTTAGTGTTGGTGGTAACTGACGTACTGTATGGGGTCTGCTTTGAAGTGTGGAGAGGAGAGTAATTGGAGACCTTGATTAAAGTTTCCATATAAAAACAGATTTTCGCCTCTGATTGAAGGTTTTGGATCTTTATCATGAATAAAGAGACCTAAAGTGTGCTCCCAGAGTGCATCTGCCTTTTACTACTACACCTTAACTTCAGCTCTCTGCCAAATGGTGCATTGAGTTTCACAACTTTTCTGTTTTTCACTTTTCATCATGTAAGGAATTGAAATCACATCCTGTGTAGAACTGACCCCAGTACAATGAGAAGGAAGTGATGTATCAAGCCACAAAACAATTAAACTATCTAATTTGGTAGCTGACAGACTACAAGGAAAGGAAACTATAAAAAGTAACACATGGGTGTCAGCCAGAGCCACGCCACCTGATAAAGACATTAAGAGAATACAAATGTTGAAGCCGGCATTTGTTCTGCCCCCTGTTATTTCATGTCCCTCTTAAATTTGGTGAAATGCTGATACCAAAGTGAGCTTTACAGCAGGATGGCCAAGAGACTGGAAATTAAATTGTGAAAGTCCTGGCTCCTGAAGTAGGCTTGAGAAAGTCATTTAATCAGATCTTGCTATTCTTATTCTAAGTTCCGCTTTCATAGAGGGGGCAGCATGATGGTGCAGTGGTGCTTCACGTCCTGGTTCCTCACTTCATGAAGTTTGCATGTTCTCCCCGCATCTGCATGGGTTTTCTCTGGGAATGCCAGTTTCTTCCCACAGTTCAAAGACATGTGAGATAAATGAATTGGTAATCCTAACTTGTCACTAGTATGTGGTTGGGGTGGATTTATGTGTGTGTGTGTAGGTGTGTGTGTGTGATCGCCCTGCAATGGACTGGCACTCTGTCCAGTGTTTGTTCCTGTCTTGTGCCCTGTGTTGGCTGGGATAGGCCCCGGCACCCCCCACAACCCTGTACAGGACAAAGCGGTTTAGAAAATGATTGAGTGACTCTCCTAGAGGGGACTAGACCATACACTGACATCAAATGAATACTTGATCTGAGCTGCCCCTCAGTACTCTAAGGCCACCTGTGGCATGGGGGATTTGTGGTGGTTCCTGTCTTGCAGGTAATACTACTTGGGAAAGACTACATCTCAATGCAATCGTGCAATGAAATAATCGAATTAAGAAACTGGATTCCTGGATAGATGGGTGGACAGGATGGATGGATTATTTGACTATGATTAAGACAAAATAGTAGCATAAAATTAAGATTTCTAGAAGCAGAATGTGGCCACAAGGAGGTAGTCCAGCTCCCCAAGCACCAGACACAAATGTGCTCTGGACACAAGTTGTTTTTTTATTGTGGGAAACTCTTCCTCAACAAGTATATCCCACCACAACCACACAGCAATACTATTTTTCTTCTCTTTCAGCCTCCCTCTCTTGCTCCTCTGCTCCTTCCAGCAAGATTTGTCTCCTTCTTCCCGACTCTTGCCCCAGGAGTTGTGGCAGGCAGCTCCTTTTATGTTATTCCTGGAAGGCTTGGCCCAGGAGCACTTCCGAGTAAGACGGGAGTCGCACGAGTATGGCGCGCTTGTTTCCACAGTACCCCATGACAGCACCCACAGAATCTAATAAAGCTGAGCGAAAGAACTCCAGCTCACATGATGCACTGTGGGAATCGAGGGCACTGTTGCAACCCAGGGGTGCAGCCATCTAGCGTTCCGGGGGAGAGAATGCCCTGTACATGGTGTCTCCCCCGTCCTTCCACACTGAGGGCATGCCAGCTCTTAAGAGCTAATGTGTAAGATGAATAAACTTAATTATCCAGGCAAGACAAAACCTAGGTTTGGGGCAAATGCTGACAATTATTCTGAAAAAGAAGCAGTTTTCTGCCATATATTCATTTTTAAATTAAGATCTTCACATGTGCAGTAAGATCTCTGTGTGTACCAAATTATTCAAAAAGGGTAGTAAACAAGTCTGTCCAGTCCAATGTGTGCCACCTTTGCCTCTATGACTATGACCAGTGATTTAGCCTGTCAAACACTGCAGCGCCTATAAAAAGGATTTATCCACTTGGAAGTTTATAGACCACTTTTTAGAGATCTGTTTTCACTTTTTTCATTAAGGAGTCTTTTTTGCTGGTCAGTGTTAAAAGAGCCAAATTAAATACATTGTGATTCAGTGTGGCATAATAATAAAATGTACAAATTTTCAAGGAGCTGAATACTTTGTATAGGCTCTGTACATCTCCACTGAACAACAGAAGAAATAGGAACATTAAGGCTTACATTCATCCCTCGTCAAAAATATTCTTGAGAGAAAGACTGGATTATAGATTTTATTCATTTGTGATTTTTAAATTGCTTTTGGTAAAACTATTAATGCAATAAAAGTAAATGTACACATCCATTCATTTTCTAAATCCACTTGGTCTAGTTTTTCAAGTCACCTTGGACCAGATGCTGTATCAGAAAAAATGGCTGCCAACATTGAGAGGACAGGCAGAAACACACACTCACTTACTACATGGAGCCAACTAACATAATGTCCACATCATTGGGATCTGACAGGAAAACCAGAGCTCCTGGGAGAAAGGACAGACTAACATGGGGAGAACTTCAAATTACACACAGACTGTGACCAGGCCAGGCTTTACACCAGGGGTCCTCAAGCACAGTCCTGTGGGTTGCAGTGGCCTGCAGGTTTTTATTCTAACTACCGGTAGTATCCTAATTAGAAAGCAGTCCATGCTGATAATGAAACTTGGTATTGAACTATTTATCTTGTTAATACTTGCATTCATCCAAGAGCAATTTTAATTGCACTGTAGAGTTTCCTTCTGTGAGAACATTATCCATGTGTTTTGTGGACCAGAATAGATTTAAACTTAATGGTCCTTCCAATTCCCCTCTCATTCATTTCTAAACATTTTTTATCACTGATACTTCATGGTAAGCACGTTAGCTGGAGAGCTGCTGTTTATTGTCTATCTGCATCTCATTTTTAACTAGTGTCTGATTAAGAAAACAGGTAACAATTAAAACTTAAATGTAGCTGCTAAAATCTAAAATAGGCAATTAAGGGTTCTGAATGGTAACAGGTAAGAGAACTAAAATTAAGCCCAAAAAACGTATTGCTTTAGTAGTACATAAAAGGGTTCTAATTAAGAAATTGGTTAAAGTGAAAACCTGCAGCCATAGCAGACCTCCGGGACTGTAATTGAGGACCTCTGATCTACAAAGTAACTCAAATTTGTCTTTGATGAGTAAAGGCACTAACAAGGCCTTTAAACACCAACTTTCATTATCAGCAAGGACTGAATTCTAATTAGGACACTGACTGGAATGAAAACCCATAGCCCTCCAGGACCATGACTGAGGACCCCTGTTTAGACCCAGTAGTTTAAATCACTGCAACACCCTAAAAGAATCAAAGGGAATACACGTCCAATGGCATTTTGTATAACAAATGCAACACTTAATGGAGAAGCATGGTGTGTGACGTGCACAGGTCAAACCGACTTCTCCATTTCATATTCACAAAATAGAGACATTCAGAGACATTACTCCCCCCGTCCCTTCTGAGACATGCTGGCCTGCATTTGAACCCCCTTCTTCTTCAAACCTGCCTTTTCATTTTGATCAGACAGTTGTAGACATGTGGATCTATAAGCTTACTGTTATTTTCCCAGAGGTCGTAGAAGGACCCACCAGGAGAGGTGGCACATGGGACCGTAATCTTACAGACTAGCAGGTGTCTGACCTGATTGTGCCATTCTTCTGAGGCCACAGTTTAGGCAGAGATTATCCTCTTTGCTGCCATGTGCGTATACAAACTTTTTATAGGAGGAGCAGCAGGGAATTGGCAGCTCATAAGTAAACAATAATACCTCTGATTTAGAAAAATCTGTACCAATTTGTCAAAATTCCCTTAGGGATTTTTCTATCTAGCAGGTAGGCATGTTACTAGTAATAAGATCAGGATTTGACCAAAAAGAAACACATTTTCATATCTGACCTTGAAATGGACCTGTTCAAGGCACTATAAAAATGAAACGTTCATTCTTCTACTTCCTGTGACCCCTTTTTTCTACTAGGCATTCATTACGCTGGATTTCTATTGTAGCTTCGACAGGTGCAGTGCAGCTACCAACTCTGGATGGAGCAGAGCACATTCAGACACTCGCCATTTCCCACTTACTTCATGTCAATTTACAGTCATCCCTTAAACAAAGAGAACACAAAAACATTGAAGGCTGGAATTTGAATGTGAATCCTAATGCTGGGAGAATTTTCATTTCACCACGATGCGGACACAAAATAAACTTGAATTTACAAATGTATGTATCAAATTGCTCCTGTATCTTACTTTATTGCCCTAAGAAAATCTTTTAATAAGCACAAGTGCTATTTAATAGAATAGCAGAAACGGAATAGCACCGTCTATTTAAAGTGCATTGGCCTTAGAATTTGAATATCCCAGAAACAAATATGATTGCATAAAAAGTGACTGATTTATTGTAAGGAAACAAACTACTTTATTATTTTATGAAGTACTTTAATAAGAGCTCTCTCTCTATATATCCATTTCCAGAGTCTTACTTGTTGGTTGAAATGAGGTCTTTCTCTGCAGATCTGGCCACAAGGCAGAAGCCATCCTTGGTCAGAGTGACAGTTTGTTGCAAGCCATTCCGCTGGCCTCCCTGGAGAGAAGTGCAGGTCCTTAAACTGTATGGATAGCAGAAAGTAACTGTCTTAACCAGTCGGGCCAAACAGGAAACTCGATCATCTCAAGGGACTAATTAGGTTTCTGAATGTGAAGGTGTCTGTTCTCTGCACAAGGCTTGTACCACTTGAACTCCAGTAAACTTGAGGATACAATAAAGCACAAAACACCCTAAACTCTCAGAAGGCTAATTTAGAAGTGTGAAGTTTGCCTTACGTTAAATAATGGAGTAAACCAAAGTTTGTGTAGAAAGCACGTGTGAAAATTGAGAGAGCATGGAAAGTCCCAGTTTTCTTGTGCTGTTAGGCAATTATTCTAATCACTTTACTGCTTATAATAATAAATATATTTTGCAGATATCATATCTTATGTCATGTCACACCCAGTAACACACAAAGGTGACATCAAACTTTCCACTTTTTTCCTTTTGTTCCTTAACTTAAACACTAAAGTCTACAGACAAACACCAACACAAACGTCTAGTCTTTATATTATGTTTTGAGGCTACCAAGGCATATTCACTTTGATTAAGAAGTGACTAAATAAACACCTAGGTGCTAGACATGCCTGCACAGGCCCAAAGGCGTGTGGATTCCCTTTCTATTCTGCTAGTGACCTTTACATTGACAGATTCTTGAAAGCTTCTTGACAGCGCTCTCCACGAACAACACAAATTGTACTTTGAAAGGTTGCAGGCTAGGCAAAAGTTCTGCTAGAGTAACCAGATGAAACAGCTGAAGCTCAAGGAGGTTTTTAGCTTCACAGTGTTTTGAAGTGCAGCTTCTGATGGCCTGATCTTTAGTGGCCAGTAGCCAGTTTTTATGTTCAAGCCAGTGTTATCCTGGTTTAAGTTTGTGTTCTTTATGCAATTTTCTTATGCTATTTATTATATTTGTTTTTTTTGTGTGTGTAATTTATTTGCCTAATATAGCATGGCTAATTAATTTCTGTTTTTTAGTTTGCATTATGATGTGTTTTAATATCTTAGTTTTATTCGTCTTCCGTGACTTCTGTATGTGCAACCCAGGGTGGCAGGGCCACCTGATGATTCAGTAGGGGGGTTGCCCCAGCTGTATAAAAAGTGAAGCTTCCAATTTTTGTATACTTTTTAAATTATTTTTTAATTCTTGTTTTTTCAGTTTCGCTATTCTGGGTATATTTCTCTAGCTCCCCCAGAAACCCAGCTCTCTCTTTAAGGTACTGTTTTCTGTTTAGCAATTTGGATTTGTCTGCTTTAGGTTTTGCCATTTGTTGTCCTTTTATATTCTTTATAATAAGTAATTACATATTAATTGACTGCGGTGGGTTGGCACCCTGCCCGGGATTGGTTCCTGCCTTGTGCCCTGTGTTTGCTGGGATTGGCTCCAGCAGACCCCCGTGACCCTGTGTTCGGATTCAGCGGGTTGGAAAATGGATGGATGGATGGATATTAATTGAACTTTGTTTTATTCTTTGATCAGAGATGTTTAGATTTTCCTCTGCTTACTTTTGACATTTGTGACTTAAAAAGCCTTTTGCCCATTCTGAAGCCTGCCATTTGTGTTGGAGTTAGCCTGCATTGGGTGAGGCCAAATCTAGAGCCCAGACTTGAATTAAGGGCAGGTCTGGCCCTTTTTGTGATCTTCAGAGTGGGTTTGAGGTCTGCTCCCCTTTTTGTGCTTGTTGTGGCTGGAAATCATAACACCATTGAGATGAGGTTATTGAATGTCATTGCATGTGTTACTTGTAAATCAATTGCTGTAACCATTTACTGGGTATAACTTTAGAACAGGGAAACCCTGGGTGCATATTTGTCAGTTACTAAGGCAAAGGCCTTAACTAGTGCTTTGCTTGGTCTTAATAATCGGTACCTTAATTTATACTTGGCTATATTGTATGTATCTAAAAGGCATACTTTAGCAAGTCCTACAAGTCATAATTCGAAACTGCAATTCTGATGTGATTAGATCTGAGTACCATGGTGGATGGACAGCCATCCTGAAGGGGATGGATGAGGATTCCTTGCTTGGCCGAGATGCCATATTAAAAGAAAAAGAAAAGAAGGGTTTTCATGACAGGAGGGAATAGCAACCCTTATCCAACCAGGAGACCAATATAATGGAAGGACCAGGGAGACAACAAGGCTGGGATCCTTCATCCCCCTATAAGCTAGATGGTAGCATCCCTGGGTTAACACATGGACACCTGCTGGGCATGCTGGGATTTGTAGTCCTGCGAGTCAGGCCTGTTGGTTTCCGTGGAAGTGGCGCCAGGGAAGCTCCCAGGATTAGTCATTCCTTCCTTTGGGGACTTCCATTTGACACGGAAGTGCGCCAAGTGGCCAATGCCCTAGCACTGAAAGTGCTTCTAGCAGCCTACAGCCTAGCACTGGATGTGCACCCTGTTCACAGATAAAAGAAGCTTCTCTACCTCATCCAAATGAGTCAGAGTCAGGCGGCAGAGAACAATATATGCTTGAAGGAAGAGGAGGAGGACGAGGAAGGAGGAAAAATCTGAATTGTGTGATGCGCAATGTTATACAGAGGATTCTAGAAGGACCTATAAGATACTGGAAAGAATAAAAATCACTCTATTTGAACCCATGACTGAGTTTGGGGCTCAGTGACATCCCCAATGTTTCATTATCAAGTGTATTAATAGAGGACAGCTTATGGGCTCTGGTGATGGTAATTCTCTACCCCTCCATGGGCTGGCACTGTGTGCTAACACCTTTTCTTTACCTGGTGTCTGGTGTCTGTTCACCCAGAATAATCTCTTCCTGCCAGAAGTGCCTAAAGCCAGAAGATCCGCCATCTTGAGCAATGAATAATTAGACTCACATCTGGAAATATGTTTTTTCTAAACACTAATTGTACAACACTTTTTTATTTTTGTTTCAATACTACAGGGTTTGCCTTCAGGTGTCCCATCCTTTTATGCTGTTTCTGCCTTCTTTTTTACAAGTTGTGACGATGACAGAGCAACAAGATGTAACTACCATTATGCAGGCCATGGCTGCAAGGATCCCGGCACTAAAGGTCCAGGTCAGTGAACAATGGACTCAGCTCACTGAGGCAAAGGTACATAACAAGGTGTGTGCTGCTCTCCAACAGGAACTACTGTTGGACCATACCAGCTGTTACTACCCTTGCATCCAGATGATGACATTGAGACCTACTTCCTGTTTTTTGAACGTACAGCTACCCGTTATCACTGGGCATCTACAGAGTGGACTTACATACTGATATCATTATTGAGAGGACCAGCTCAGAGGACTTATGACCAACTAAATTGAGGCACTGTTGAGGTATGGTGTCAGCAAGCGAGAGCTTATCAGCAGTGAAAATTCGAATGTGAGCAGCCACCACACTACCAGTCCTATGGATTGTGAGGCAGAGTCAGGTGGTGGATGAAGCCAGAGGATCAGAATTCAAAAAATTAACCATAATGATGACCTATGATTTCTTGGTTAATGCCCTTCCTAATTTTCTTGCCAGTTTAGAGACAAAAGTACAAGACCATGGACACCCTCATTGCAGCCCTCATGTAACATCGAGCAACCTCGCAAGTTGAGCATTCTGAACGGTCCGCTGATCACCAGGCAGGACGTGTTGACACTTCTGACCCTACCTGTCATGAAACTAAACTTTCTGTCCAATCCAAGGAAAAGCACACAATCCCTCTCCTTATTACCAATGCAGGGAGGTGGGCTATATGATTCCTAACTGCCCCTGCTTTTTTAGAAAGGTATTGATCACTGCCAATCATCTTTCCCTTGCCTACACTGAGGTGGTTGTAATAAATGGGCATAAGATCATAAAACTCAGATTCTGGAGGCAGCATTTCAATTGTTGTGCAATGTTACGTGCTTCCGCAACAGTGGGAATCCAGAATGACCTGTCTAACCTGTATCTACAGGGAACTCAATTATACAGGTCTGCCTCTGTTATAATCACTTATCAGAGGGTAATTTGTAAGATCAGGGTAGTAGTCATATGCAGCCCACCATATATGTAGTGATACTGCAGTGAGACTGGCCACAAAATAAAAGCAAACATGCATAAACAACCAGGGGTAAAACACTTGGCCTTATTATATTTGTTATACTTGTGATACTCTTTCCAAAGCTGTCTCCATGCCATATTATCAGTTGGCCACAGAGCGGGATCCTGTCAGTATGACATAAGCGACATAATGCCGCCTCGTACAGACATCTCCACAGAGACAGAACGTGAGCCGTTGCAGAACATTGCTCTACCACTGATGTCACCCTGGAACCACTCTCAAAATTACATTTTCTATTTATGCAAACTCTGGTTTTGTTCAAGAGAGATCAGTGAAACAATGAATCCCCCAAGTTTGCCAAGAATGCAGTTTTCCTGATCAACAGACAACAGACATCATATCCGATGCCATTGGGTCTGCACTTTGTTCTTAATAACAACTTCTTGTACCATGTGGCTGAGCATGAAGGTGAGGTGAGGTCATTGTTGTTAGTTTCATGAAGTTACTGGTGGCAGGTTTGCAAACTAGCACACACTCATCTCTTAGGAGGCCACTTGGAAACCAGGAAGACATTGGAGCAGATTAAGTTCCATTTTTATTAGGCCAGAAATTAAATGAGGTCTGCAGTTTTTGTACTTCCTGTATGGAATGTCAATTACAGCAGATTCCTCAGAAGGAACGTGGTCCTCTAGTTCCTGTCCCGCTCATCAATATTCTGTTTCAACAAATAAGCATTGTCCAAGAATGCCCATATCACCTCCAGGAGGCAAAAAGAGCTAAAGTGAAACTTGAGATCAGGAGAAGGCTAGATCTTGGTGTAATAGAAGAAAGTTTTAGTTCCTGGTCCAACCCCATTGTTCTGGTCCCAATACCAGATGGAAATTAGTGCTTTTGCAATGACTTCCATAAACCTAATTAACACTAGAATCCCTGAAGCCTACGAAAAAAGTCATAATGCCGGGCCATCATAAATTCCTTTCCAGCTCTTCATCAGCGTATCTGTTTTGCAAATGTGTCAATCAGCACAAGCAGCCTTCTATCCCATCCCCCACTGATGCAGCTAAAGTCCTCCCAGCTCAAATCTGTTTAACTAGGTGTGATGTGTCTGGAATTGTATAGTAAATAATATCTCATATTTGGAACACATACATTTCACATGTCTTTACCAATTATTATATAAAGTAAATATATATAGTTAAAAATGCATGGGAAGCTCAACCATGTGGGGGCCCGTGGCCACCGCCAGGAGGTGCCTGGATGGTTCTGGAACCACGGAATGCAGCATTTCCGCCACACCAGGAAGGGTTGCCGGAACAGGAACCAGGTACACCCGAAGTGCTTCCAGGTGCCCATACAGCACTTCCGCCACACCAGGATAACGCAGGTTATTACACAAATAACACAAGCGAGGCCAGCACGTCAGCAAAATGAAAGCTCAGAAGAAAGACAAAGTCGCTTAGCCGCCAAAATCGGCAAACCAGTACCCCTTTTACTTTTCTTTCCACCACTAATGCACAGGCATTGCAAGCACGTCGGCAAAACAAAGTTTTGAGAAGTTCCTTTTAATTACCTGACATCTCTACATTTCATTTTTTTTTTTTCTAACAATTTCAATAGTTTCTAGGTCTCCGGGCTTTTTACAGCACGGGCTTACATGGCTAGTATATTATATATATATCCATCCATTATCCAACCCACTATATCCTAACTAGAGTCACAGGGGTCTGCTGGAGCCAATCCCAGCCAACACAGGGTGCAAGGCAGGAAACAAACCCCGGGCAGGGTGCCAGCCCACTGCAGGACACACACCCACCTACACACACCTAACCTGCATGTCTTTGGACTGCGGGAGGAAACCGGAGCACCCGGAAGAAACCCACGTAGACACGGGGAGTACATGCAAACTTCAGGCAGGGAGGACCCGGGAAGCGAACCCAGGTCTCCTAACTGCGAGGCATCAGCAATACCCACTGTACCACCCTGCCCCCCTTTTTATATTTTATATATATAGTGGCACGCGGCTGGGGATGGTACCCAGCCCTTGGGTCAAGGGGACCGGAGGAGGGCTCACGCCTCCTCCAGACCACGAGGGAGGGACTGACCTGGTTGCTGTGGGGGCCACGGGTACAGAGCTTTGAAGCTCAACCCTGTAGGGGCCCGTGGTCACTGCCAGGGGGCACCCCAATGCCTGGAGAGCCCTGAATCTCAGTACTTCCACCACACCAGGAAGTGCTGGGGGAGGAAGAGGAGCAGGGACACCCAGAGTGCTTCTGGGGATGCAGCCGGCACTTCCGTCACACTGGGGCATGTCGGTGGAAGATTGCCGGAGCACACCTGGAGCACATCCGGGGGACAATAAAAGGGGCCGCCTCCCTTCATTCAGGGCTAGAGTCGGGTGGAAGATGACAAGGTCTGGAGGAGAAAGAAGGAGGCGGCCTGAAGAAGAGGCATAGGGTGGTGTTGGCCTGGACTTTGGGGGAGTCTGTGGGTTGTGTGGCACTTATTATTGTAAACTAGCAAAATACCCGCGCTTTGCAGCGGAGAAGTAGTGTGTTAAAGAGGTTATGAAAAAGAAAAGGAAACATTTTAAAAATAACGTAACATGATTGTCAATGTAATTGTGTTGTCATTGTTATGAGTGTTGCTGTCTTTTATATATATAATATACACACACACACACACACAC